>NW_028234424.1:914384-916884 GCF_977035675.1 Penaeus japonicus | reverse complement strand
TAATATCAATGATAAAAATGATAATGATATTATTGATAAAGATAATGATAATGAAAATGATATTTATATTGATGATAATAATAGCAAAAATAGTATTGATAACAATAAAAACTGGTAGAGGTAAAAATAAGAATGGAAATGATAAACACGATAATGATAATAATGATAACAAAAGAGAAGGAGGTGGTTTGTGTGTGTTTGTGTGTGTGTGTTTGGGGGGGGGGGGTGTTCATATATGTATGTGTGTGTGTGTTCGTGTATGTTTCCTCAAAGTTGTTTGTATTTAATATAAGCATGTGTGTTTGTATTTGTGCCTGTTTGTGTTTGCATATATATAGTGCGTGTGTCCGTAAGTAATTCATGATATTACTGCCAAAAAAAAGAGAGGAATAACAGGAATATTCCCAACATTTTTTCTCGAGAATATACGAATGTCTTTTTTTCTAAAATATATATTTTTTGAAGCTATTGAGCCATTTTTTTTCCTTTTAACTCCTATGTCGAAGTTAAATTCATAGGGATGTCTTTTGATGACAGAAGCATTGATATTGTTTTTATAGAGAGTGAAATAAGTATATTTCTGGTTGCATGGTTTCTGGTAACATTTTGTTGCCAAGGAATCCAGTAGTTTCCAGTATGATATTAATAATTCTTATCAGTAAAGGTCAAGTGTATGTATTTAATGTATATAAATGTAGTCTACAGTGACCTTTAACGAACTCTTATAATAATTTCTTTTGACTTTACCAATATTATGTTTTTTTTTTGTTTTTGTTTTTTGTAACGATGTCGGGATGAGAATCAAGATAGTGAGATGCACACGTGGTAAAATAATTAAAAAAGGGATGGAATCTAATTTAATCAATAAACTTTCCCAACTGTCACTAATATAAGGTTAGATGCTTTCCACACACACACACAAACACACACTGAAGACTATTCGGTAAATTTGGATAAAGACGCAACCAAACCTCTAGGCACGACACGGTATTTTTTCTGATAGTTTTCGTTCTGTTTTGTACAGTTTCGCTACTAATTTCCATCGGAAACCTTTCGTTGTTGAGTTACACCCCCCCCTCCCTCCCTCCCCACACGCTCTCCACCGTCGATACGGAACTAACGATTTCTGGCGCGAAATTTAAAGGGCTTTTTGCGTAATCAAAACCCAACCCATAAACCTAACCTAACCTAACCTAGTTTTTGGGTTTACCCTAGCCAAGGGCAAAATCTTGAACCCCCTGGCCCCCCCCCCCCCCCCACTTTTAAGGCCACTGCGTGGCCGGTAACTTTTCAAAACGAACGTCCACCGCCGACCACGGAACTGACCGATTTTTGGTCTGCCCTAGCCAAGGGGGGGGGGGGGGGGCTGCCCCCCCTGGACCCCCCCTTATTTAACCACTGCGTGGCAGGTTCACTTTCAATGACCGATTTTAGCCTGTCCTAGCCAAGGGCACTTCGTAGCATCTGACTTTTATCTTCGAATGTTACCACTTCTTACCTTAATTGGAGGCGTGTGAGGGGCCGGGTTGTAATTCACAGTTTTTGCACTCCATTTCCATTGGCAGAGCACCGTGGTCACGTAATAATTTCAGTGATGCAGCGTTATCTTTATAAAAAAAAAAAACTTGAATTCCCACGGAGTGTACCTACGTCTTGCACACAATGTAGCCATCTCGAAACTAATTTTGAAACTGAAACAAGGACCCAGACTCTATGTTCAATTGTCTGTGATTGGTCGAACATTTTGTCGGCTAGACCTATTGTTTCCCTATTGGTGCTATTATTATCACGTGACAGTATTGCCGTCTATCGATACTTTTTTGTATTTCCGCGGGGGAGGTTGGCGCATGCGCAGAGCCGATATTTTTCAGTCAGATGTTTGTTAAGACGGTGGAATCATCTCTCCCGTTAATCGTTTTTAATTATTTTCAAAATAATATATCTCGGTTATTTTTCGTTTCCAGAAGAAAAGAGCTTTTATGGGTTACGTCATAATCAAAACTACGTCATGCCCAAAGGTTTGTTTTTTCGCTACGTGTGGTTGCGTCTTTATCCAACATTACCAAGGGTTTGTAGTCTATGTATTTATATGTGTATATAAATGTGTGAGACTGAAACATTTATATACACACATATATATATAGGAAACATATTTCATATATATATATTATGAAATATATGTAATATAGTACGTTTTTTTTTTATATAATAAAAGTACTTACAATAGGATGTTCTCAGTCCCATGTAATATATAACATCAAAAATTAAATTTTAAAAAATGTTTGCAATAATATCTTTATTTTGGAATAGTTACAAGTCATTGATTTTACTATTAAGTTTGATTAATTTGATTATCATTTCCCCTTCGTCCTTGTCTATCTTGTTTATCTTCTACTTATTAGACCTCTCTTCATGAGTTAATAAACAGTAAGAGACAGAGGAACGCAAGGTACCAGGGAATATAATTATAACTATCCGAGATAATATATTTTATCAGTAA
>NW_028234424.1:904384-911884 GCF_977035675.1 Penaeus japonicus | reverse complement strand
TCGCATATGAATGCGCTTGTTCTAAGAAAAACTTAGGGTAGCCAAGATTCCTAAAAGACTCCATAATGATGCTAATTTCTCTATCAATAAACTCATTATCACTGATCCTATATGCTCTAAGAAACATAGACGAGGCTACTGATTTCTTAATGGATAAAGGATGATATGAGAAAAAATGAAGATAATTAGCAACATGAGTGGGTTTCCGGTAAACTGAAAACTTTAAATACCTGTTGAAATTATGCAACATTATATCTAGAAAGGGTAATTTACCAGCATTTTCCCATTCTACTTTGAATTGAATGGTACGAGCAAGAGTGTTAAGACTACGTAAAAAATCGTCGAAATCCGGACGGTTTACAGGCCACATAGAAAAAATATCATCAACGTACCTAAACCAAATCGAGCCCGGAGGGAGAATGGCCGGAAGGAGTTCCGTCTCGAACATTTCCATGTATAAATTCGCAAGGACCGGACTTAAACTACTACCCATCGCGATACCGTTAGTCTGCTTATAAAATTCTCCCTCAAAAGAGAAAACGTCATTCGAGACGCATAAACGAAAAAGTTCAATAAAGTGATCAATCGGAATGGGAATCTTATGAGGAGCTGCAGTAAGTTTACGTTCTAAAAAATCTAGTACATCATCAAGGGGAACATTTGTGAACAGGGAATCTACATCAAAACTTACAAGTTTCATGTTGTGGGTCTGTAAATTACGGACTTTATCTATGAAATCCATCGAATGCTTAATATGACTACTCGAGAAAGAACCTAGAAGATGTGATAAATTACTAGCTAGCCACGACGCTAATGGGCGAGTAACTGAGTTACATGACGAAATAATGGGTCTGAAGGGGATACCGTCTTTATGAGTTTTAGGGAGACCATAGAAATAAGGAATAGACGGATTAACAGTCCTGAAACGATCGAAAATTTTTGGATCGGGGCATTTTGCAGCAATACGTTTGAGATTTCTACGAAAAGACTCAGTCACCGAGGGGTAAGGATTCGACCGAAGTTTTTGATAAGTCGTGCTATCATTTAAGAGGAGATGAGCTTTCTGGACATAATCTACTTTATCTATGATAACAACGTTACTACCCTCATCCGCTTTGGTGATCACTATATTAGAGTTACGTTTAAGCGACTTGATAGCTAAATAATAACACCGAGGTAGACCATTAAATTCATTAAATAAATCGAGAATGGGATTTAACATGACTCCCTTAAGGTAGTTAACATCTTTGTTAAAGCACTTATTTTGTTTAGCAATAAGACCATCGAGGCCTTTGATATAATCCAAACAGTTAACTTGACTGGGTTTCGACGCAAAAGATAATCCAAAGCCTAAAAGTTCGGTTTCATAGCGAGAAAGAACATAAGACGATAAATTAACAATCGAGTCGGTGAGAGAAAATTTTGACCAAGGGCTCCGTGAGCAAATATTGTTAAGTTTATTATGGAGAGAAGCTTGATGACGACGACTTTTAAGGGAAGATCTATGAGCAGCAAACGCCAAAAGATCATCTAAAAATTGAACCGGGGTAACTTCTCTCAGTGTGAAGGGTGTCCGGGGTAAGGCAACAAGCGGAGAATGTGGGAGGATAGAAGACCGTCAGCAGGAGAAAAACCACTGTTAAGATTGAAATTCGGCAGCCTGTTAATAAGAGAAGATTCCACCAATCTGCGGGCTTGGACATCAGCGGAAGGGAACAGAATGCGGGCAGCTGACCAATCTATGCGATGTCCTGTGCCCCATTGGTGGCAGAAGAGAGCGTTGTTGGTGTGTCCCCTGGAAACGGCGTACCTGTGTTGGGACACACGTTTGTTGAGACAAGCACCGGTCTCCCCGAAGTATTGCTTCTCACAGGAGGAGCAGGGGATGGCATAGGCGCCTATCTTGGCAGACGAAGGAGGACGGGTGTGGACCAGGTTGCGGCGGAGAGTGTTAACCTGGCGAAAGGTAAGCCTGCAGTTGAGAGGGTGCAGCGAGCGACGAAGAGAGAGGATTTCCTCGGTATGAGATAGGATAAGGACAGGCAGGTGAGAAGTCTCTCTGGGGAGAGGATCCTGGTAGAAGGACGGCGGGCGTTGGAGAGCGCGGCGTCAAGGACGAAGCGAGGGTACCCCAGCTTGCCGAAGGATCGACGAAGAAAATCGATCTCTTCATTTATCAACACGGAAGAGTGTTTTGCAAGTCATATATATATATACATATATATACATACATACATTTATATATATATATAATAATATATATATATATATATATATATATTATATATATATATATATATATATATATATATATATATATATATATATATATATATATATATATATATATATATATATATATATATATATATATATATATATATATATATATATATATATATATATAAATGTATGTATGTATATATATTATATAAATATATATATGTATGTATGTATACATATATGTGTGTATATATAGATATATATATATATATATATATATATATATATATATATATATATATATATATTACAAAACAGTAATTGAAAATGATTTTATTTTATTGTAAATTTGATCACAAGCCTAACTGGGGCCAGTGGTTTGTAGTGTATATATTTATATGTGTATATAAATGTGTGAGACTGAAACATTTATATAAACACATATATATATATGAAACATATTTCATATATATATTATGAAATATATGTTATATAGTACGTTTTTTTTTTTAATAAAAGTACTTACAATAGGATGTTCTCAGTCCCATGTAATATATAACATCAAAAATTAAATTAAAAAAAATGTTTGCAATATTATCTTAATTTTGGAATAGTTATAAGTCATTCATTTTACTATTAAGTTTGATTAATTTGTTTATCATTTCCCCTTCCTCCTTGTCTATCTTGTTTATCTTCTACTTATTAGACCTCTCTTCATGAGTTGATAAACAGTAAGAGAGACAGAGGAACGCAAGGTACCAGAGAATATAAATTGATGTTGATAATTATGATAATTGTATATATCTACTCTTTTCACGAGACAAAACAGTTAATAAATTACAAACTGTCTTTGATAAAATACTAATAGATTTTTTTTTGCCCTTTGTTTTTTGTTTTTTTGCACGATCTCTTAGTTTCATTGACTAACGATTAAAAACGAAACTTTTTTTTCCTCTTCTCTTAGTCACTGCTTGAATTTGAATTTGAATTTGTGGTGAATAACGAAAAAAAAAAAAAAAAAAAGCTTGGTATATATATTTTTCTCATCTCTTGCGTCTTCTTGTTTTATAATGCTATAATTCCTTTCATTTCTAGTAGTATTTAAATTCGTATACAAATAAGGCCTTGATATCGCTCGTCCACGTTACCCCAAATCGTCCCGATTTGGTAAGAAAATTAGATATAACGAAATAAGAATGCCAAAATCAGCGATACTTAGCAGAGAAAACAGGGGATCCGTGATCAGTGGAGCTCTTGAAAATATACGAATAGATCAGGAAATGCCGTGGCAACGTCTCGATTATTGCACAAGATCACACGGTTGTGCAATCAGTGCAGGCTTCGAGATGGGCTGCGCTGGTTACAGGATTGACACGTCTGGTTGACATGCCCTTCTGCATCCATCACTATCGTATCAGAAAAACTTTATACACGTAACTAGTGCATACGATAGTTGTAGAGGGGACAGGGTAAAGGGCGTAGGAGCAGAAATTATGCAGATGCATGTTATAAGATAATGGGTAATAGTAGTTATGAATTAACTAGGTGAAAATAACATGCGGTATAAATTGAAAAGATATCAAAAGTATGTATACAATAAGTGCATTGCTAGTTATTAACATATTATTATGTCATAATGTGTAGAAACAATTAAAATTTAGCAAGTAAGTTATGCTAAGTTATAGTATATACTCATAAATTGGTATATCCAGTAATGATTAATATAGTACAAAATACAAGAGTACGACTTGCGAATAGGCATCGGGTGATGCGGTAGCTTGCTCGTAGTGCGATGCAACCAACACGCGACCAAGCTCGAATCATCAGCCGTGCAAGTCAGGTATCTGTTTAAGATCAGACTGGGGAAAAGGCATTAGGAGTCCCGGGTTGCAGGATGAACCCGAGAGTTGCAACAATGCAAGGAGTTGACTGCATCAGGAACCGTATACAGCATAGAATGGTCTTGGTAGTCGACAGATAGTAGTTACCAGCAGGAACTATCTGCAAGGTATAGCGAAATTAGTATTCCATATTGGAAAATAATCATATATGCAACATAATCATATGATTTGGCAATAACAAGAAATAGGAAGTATTTACCTGAGTTCATGTTATTTGCTGACAATACTTACGCAGTAGCAGACCGGATTCATCGAGGGATGAACTATGTGCAAAATATGTGTCTGCTGTGAGAATAGATGAGTATGAAAAAATGGTAAGTTAAGATGTAGTTTTCCATTTACTAGCTGAGTCTAGTCCTTCGGGGAGTGAAGGCACGGCAAATGAGCCAAGGTCAGTAGCAAATTAGAAAGAACAATGTAAATGTGTATGATTCATGTAAAAAAAAATAGCCAAATTACCAACCATATCTAATCCTTTAAATAGGCGTGACCAGAAGTCAAGATTTGAGGCAAAGTGGGTAAAAAAAAATATCATGAGTATGCTTATGAAAAAATTAATATTAATCCAAATATCAACCGAATCCAGTCCTTCAATGAATTAGAAGGCACGACCTGAGTCAGATTGGATGAGACTGGAAAAAATAAATGTTAATGAGAGCTGAAAGAAAAAATATTATTAATATTGACCTGGAGGTCGTTCCGTTACGGAATAGGTGATTTACCTTGATTGACCATGCTAGTGGTCGGTAAGATCATGCGCCAAATTGAACTCGTCCTGTGGGGAAACGCTGTCTTGGCTCGAGAACAAAGATAAATATGATGAATTATTAGACTATGCTAGGATATTTCAATTGCGTGGCCGATCTCGTCCTTCTGAAATAAGGTGCGGCGTAATAGCCAAGATCGGGGCAACTGAAAGAAATACCATTAATATGTGCATAGCTAATAAAAATGTGGAGGTAGCAAGCCTGGAACGTCTGATAAGTGATAAGCGCGCTGTCTCTGTTTGAGAGAATTAATTGTGACGTCAGGTTGTCAAGATCTCCGAAGGCGCGATGCACCGGAGTGCGAAAAATTAACCCGTAATTCGCGGTTTATTCAATTGTGGTACCATTGATACGCGATATTAGGGTGTGAGATGCATATGCAATGGGCGTCATGCAATGAAGGCCCGATAAGTGAGGTACAGTAGCTGGAGAAAGGCAAAGTTAAGCTGAAAAGCTGTAAATATGAAATGATAAGTAAACCTTTTCCTGACTGACCTAATGAACGTTTCGTGATGATGATAACATATATGTTTAATGTTGTCGAAGTCGACAATTGCTTAAAATAAAAATAATGACAATCATATCATACGAGGATTAAAGTTACTTGCAATTAAACAATGAAATATGGAAGTAACAATAATCAATAATGCAATGAAAAATGCAACGATAGTCGAATATGACTATACAATGAAATAGGAATAAAGCTAAGAAACGAACATGCATCTGTCAACATTTCTAGCTAAATGTGATGATAAATCATAATATGAAGTGATGAAACATGTTAAGAAATGAAATAATTGTCATAGAGATTGTAATGAATTAACAATCATAAGTCCACAAAGTCATAAAAGTGAACAAAATTATAAAAAACATAGACTGTCGAATGTTGAGAATTATAATTTCACAAAGACAGTTTAAATTGTAATTCCAATTATCGGATTACAACGTGACCGAGTGAGGTCAGGAGTGTGACCATTGAATGATTCACAAATGACAAAGTATGTCATGTTACAGGAGATGCAGATATATAAGTCATGCATTAGAAATATATAAACGTATTTGCAGACAATAAAATAAATGAAAATGTAGAGAAAATCAGAGTTAAGACACATATAATTCTTAATATTTGTTAACGATTTTCTTACAAATTCACACGTGCAAGAATGACATAGGATAAGGTCACATACAGAACGCGGTCATGAAGTGACCGAGGGTCACATGTGATGCTACTCCCAATATCACACGGTCATGAATTTGACCACAAGGGACAGAATGGTCGCGAGAAATATTAACACATTGTCAAAAGTCTTATGTTCAGATTGACCATACGAACGGGTCAAGGGTCAAGTGAGGTCAGGTCATATGCAAAATACATTTAATAATTAAATGCATATTAAAGCAAGAATAAAAGAAATTATATTAAAGTCCCATAATAAAAGAGCAAATATAATAAATGTTAACGCAAAGTGAATTACATTTCCACGAATACATAGTGTAAACCATATTCAATAAAGGAAAATATATAAATTCACAAGAAAAATAATCACACGAGATCAAGTAACGAATCTGAAAGATGTAATTATCGAATATATTTTTGTTCGAAGAAATACGTCATGTTAAATTTCGCATAGGAACGAAAACTTAAGAAAATCACACTGACATTAGAAATTCCACATAAGAAATTACGAAGATATTGCCATAAGAATATAATGTGATTTACAGTTATTTACTTAACTAACGCACAGAAAAACAATTCATGCATTGTAAGTAGAAAAAGGTAATCGTAATGTCACACAAGATAACGCAGAGCAATCAAAGCGTAGAACGATAGAATAAGTAAACGAAACAGTTATTTTATCGGTTTCGTATGAAAGACTAATGTCACACCTTTATGTGAATTTCTACGAGAATACGAATAATCTTGAAACGTTAATAATAGCAAACGTAAGAGAACATAGAAAAATTGTTAAACATTCGTAGCATAGTAAAATAAACGAATAACGTACACATTGGAAGACACATAAAATAATGATGTGAAATATTACGTTACCGAACGTTAACGAAAAGGTATTTAGTGAAATTAACGAAACGATGCGTAGAAAAAATATCACTAATTAACAGTGAGAAATATATGAGAAAGCGAGGGTGGGGGGATGACGGGGGTGGATTTTACAATAAACAGGGAGAAAAAAAATGCAATGGGGAGGGGGGCGGGGAAACACAGGAGGTACAGTGTCTAGCAACCTTAAAGTGACTTACCTTTTGTTGCTGAGAGAAGAGAAGTAGCTTCACTGCGATTGCCTTGTTCTTATTAGTGCTGACGGTGTTCACAATCACAAAATACACACTTAGACAATACTAACGTGGCGATAATTGTCCCAACCGTTACCATATGAGGCGGGATAGACAAGGGTTATTTAAGTACGCGCGAGCGGTTCACGACTTAAATAAAAATTAGGTTAATATTCTACACTTTTAACCTAAAAGGAGGAGGTACTTCTCCAGATATCACTAACTATGTCATGTAGTGAAAAAATAGAACGAAGAGCCACTAGTATGCCTAAATTGTGCAAAAAATTGAAACTAGGTCCTATCAATTTGTTATTAAT
>NW_028234424.1:891884-894384 GCF_977035675.1 Penaeus japonicus | reverse complement strand
ATATATACATATACATATATATATATATGTATATATATATATATATATATATATATATATATATATATATATATATATATATATATATATATATATATATATATATATAAAACAAAACAGTAATTAAATATGATTCGATTTTATTGTAAATTTGGTCACAAGCCTAACTGGGGTAAATGGCTTGTAGTGCATGTATTTATATGTGTATATAGATGTGTGAAACTGACACATTTATATACACACATATATATATGAAACATATTTTATATATATATATTATGAAATATATGTAATGTAGTACGTTTTTTTAAAAATAAAAGTACTCACCATAGTATGTCGTCAGTCCCCGGAAATATATGTTATCAATAATTTCACTTTATAAGGAATCGGCGAATACGGTATTTATTTTGGAATGTCTGTAAGTCATTCAATCTACTATTAAGTTAGATTAATTTGTTTATCATTTCCCCTTCCTCCTTGTCTATCTTGTTTATCTTCTACTTATTAGACCTCTCTTCATGAGTTGATGAACAGTAAGAGAGACAGAGGAACGCAAGGTACCAGAGAATATAAATTGATGTTGATAATTATGATAATTGTATATATCTACTCTTTTCACGAGACAAAATAGTTAATAACTGTCTTTGATAAAATACTAATAGATTTTTTTTTTGCCCTTTTTTTTTTGTTTTTTTTTGCACGATCTCTTAAGGCGCTGTCACACTAGGCTATTTTCCGTCGTTTTATTTCGTCAATTTTCAAAATAAGTCACACTAGGAGCCCTCGGCTTAGTAATGCGATACTCGCATCGCATTTGTAAACAATGGCGCCGAACAAGCGATAGTGCGCGGTTATGCTAGACTTTGTTTTAGCAGATGCTGAGCGTAACAAGAAAACACAATAAAATATTCTAATTCAAGTATTCCTCTGAAGGGCACGTGTCCAATACTGTCCATCCACACAGTCCATTATGTTTCAAAACTGGAGGAAAAATAGCGCGCTCTGCGGCTGACGGATGTAAACAATGAAGTCGAGCACTTAAAACAAATTTTATCTATGGAAATAAAATTTAAATTTACATATTTCTCTTTGTCAATTTTACGCTATAAATAAGGAAAGTGAATTTAATCATATTTGTATATTATTAATGTTTTAAAACAAATACGAACATTTAAAAATATAGTTCTTGATTTGAATGTTTCACGCGGAAACTCGGAATTATCGTCTGACTAAAAAGATGCCAATTCGCTCAAAAACTGACAATTTTTCAGAAAATTGACGGAAAAGTGCTAGTGTGACAGCGCCTTAAGTCACTGCTTGAATTTGAATTTGAATTTGTGGTGAATAACGAAAAAAAGAAGAAAAAAAGCTTGGTGTATATATTTTTCTCATCTCTTTCGTCTTCTTGTTTTAGTGATGCAATGTTCATGATAACAGGCTTGTCAACAGATAATTTACTCTATGTTTTATGTCCAACAGACAATTTACTCTATGTTTTATATCCAACAGACAAATTAATCTGTTTTATATCCAACAGACAATTTACTCTATGTTTTATATCCTTTTAAAGATTATTACTTGAGTTGTATGGCAGCAGACCAATATATTGACTTGGAGACAAATGTATTTTTTTTCTAAGTTTCTGTAAGTTGAAAATTGAATGGACATACAGTAATGAAGATATAAAAAGTGTTAAAGAATACTTTAAATGAACTGAACATTTAAACCTTGTTTTTAACCTAAATCCATGTTAAAAGAATGATTGCAAAACAACCAGCGAATCGGATCCACCCAGAACCTCGTACCGATTTCAACTGACTTGTATTCGAGAGGCTTGTTGCTGCCTCTCTGCGTGGTTGCCGACCTGAGTGACCTTTGACCTCGAGAGGGGGACGTTCTCTCCGAAGAGAACGCTCGTGAACCGCCAAACACGAGCAAGTGCCAAGGACACCTGTCAGCTCTTCCCGAGGAAACGTTTCATTCGAGTCTCGAACCCAAGAACCCGCAATGCTGGAACGGATCTGAAGAGAAGAAAACTTTTCCGCCTCTTGTTATTATTATTATTATTATTTTTATCCCGAGTGTTACTTTCATTTCCTTATTGTTCTTGTAGTTATAGTTATTATGAATATTTTAGTATTGAAAAATATAGTTTTCATTTTATTATTATTTTTTTCCCGGGAGAGGGTAATCCGTAATAGAATGTATATATATGTCCTTATTTACAAAGAAACGTATTTCCTTTAACACCGCACTAAAAATACTAAAAGTTGCATATTCTTGACAACCCCTAAACTTGCTTTCCCTTCCCTTCCCCCCCCCCCCCTTCCCTTAATTGCGGTACACAATTGTATCAAAATCAAGGTTCCCACGTGCATACAACTGCATCAAAATCAGCACTGCCACCTGCGGTACAATGGTACCAAAAGGGTACATACAATCTGAGGCTACAAATCTTTTACAAAACATATGCTTTCCTTAAGTGAACCTTCATTCATAG
>NW_028234424.1:884384-886884 GCF_977035675.1 Penaeus japonicus | reverse complement strand
AAGAATAACAATGATGATAATGATAACGATTATTATCATAACTATGATTGTAGTAGTATTAGCATTAATAGTAATCATGTTGGTAATAGTAATAGTAATTATACTACAACTACTACTACTGCTGCCACTTGGAATATTAATGATGATATAAATTATGATTATAATAGTAATGATGATATTAATGTTAATGTTGATAGTAGTGAGGATAATGATAATAATGATGATTGTGATGATAATAAAATTAACACATTAATAGTAATTACGACAGTATAAATAATAATGACATGTAACATACTGTTTATAAGAATATATATAGATATAAGTATATATATATGAATATAAGTATATATATAAATATATGTATACATACATATATATATATATATATATATATATATATATATATATATATATATATATATATATATATATATATATATATATATGTATACACACACACACACACACACACACACATATATATATATATATATATATATATATATATATATATATATATATATATATATATATATATATATATATTTACACAAACACACACACACCCACTGAAGACTATTCTTGATATAACTTAATCAGCGGTATTGTTAAAAAAAAAAAAAAAAAAAAAAAAAAAAAAAATTCGTTCCATGAACAAAAGCTTATTTCAACTGTGTCGGGAATATTCATGATTGTTTATTTATTTTCTTTTATAATATCAGTAAATTGTTGAATGATATCTCCCATTCGATGAAAAGATAATTATAATTATCCGAGATACATATATTTTATCAGTAAGCACTTTATATAAGAAGATAATTAATCACTGACTTGATTCAAAAGGACACACACACTCTCACGCACATTGGTATTCAATGGTAATAATAATAATGATAAAGATGATAGCAATGGTAATACTGATTGTAATAAAATCAAACAACAACTGTATTCAATATAAATCCTCAACACATATAACTATTCTTTATTTATCCTCATTTAGTTTATATATATATATATATATATATATATATATATATATATATATATATATATATATATATATGTGTGTGTGTGTGTGTGTGTGTGTGTGTGTGTGTGTGTGTGTGTGTGTGTGTGTGTGTATATATGTATATAAGTATGTATATATATATATATATATATATATATATATATATATATGGTATTGTTGGATAAAGACGCAACCACACGTAGCGAAAAAACAAACCTTTGGGCATGACGTAGCTTTAATTATGACGTAACCCATAAAAGCTCTTTTCTTCTGGAAACGAAAAATAACCGAGATATATTATTTTGAAAATATTTAAAAACGATTAACGGGAGAGATGATTCCACCGTCTTAACAAACATCTGACTGAAAAATATCGGCTCTGCGCATGCGCCAACCTCCCCCGCGGAAATAGAAAAAAGTATCGATAGACGGCAATACTGTCACGTGATAATAATAGCACCAATAGGGAAACAATAGGTCTAACCGACAAAATGATCGACCAATCACAGACAATTGAACATAGAGTCTGGGTCTTTGCTTGAATTTCAAAATCAGTTTCGAGATGGCTACATTGTGTGCAAGACGTAGGTACACTCCGTGGGAATTCATCATGTTTTTTTTTTATAAAGATAACGCTGCATCACTGAAATAATTACGTGACCACGGTCCTCTGCCAATGGAAATGGAGTGCAAAAACTGTGAATTACAACCCGGCCCCTCACACGCCTCCAATTAAGGTAAGAAGTGGTAACATTCGAAGATAAAAGTCAGATGCTACGAAGTGCCTTTGGCTAGGGCAGGCTAAAATCGGTCATTGAAAGTGAACCTGCCACGCAGTGGTTAAATAAGGGGGGGTCCAGACCAATAAGGGGGGGCTAGGGCAGACCAAAAATCGGTCAGTTCCGTGGTCGGTGGTGGACGTTCGTTTTGAAAAGTTACCGGCCACGCAGTGGCCTTAAAAGTGGGGGGGGGGTCCAGGGGGGGGGCAAAGCCCCCCCCTTGGCTAGGGCAAACCCCAAAACTAGGTTAGGTTAGGTTAGGTTTATGGGTTGGGTTTTGATTACGCAAAAAGCCCTTTAAATTTCGCGCCAGAATTCGTTAGTTCCGTATCGACGGTGGCGCGCGTGGGGAGGGAGGGAGGGAGGGAGGGGGGGGGGGGGGGTGTAACTCAACAACGAAAGGTTTCCGATGGAAATGAGTAGCGAAACTGTACAAAACAGAACGAAAACTACCAGAAAAAATATCGTGTCGTGCCTAGAGGTTTGGTTGCGTCTTTATCCAAATTTACCAATAAATATATATATATATATATATATATATATATATATATATGTATATATATGTATATATGTATGTATATATATATATATATATATATATATATATATATATATATATATATATATATATATATATATATATATCACAGAACAGTAATTAAATAAGATTTTATTTCATTGTAAATTTGGTCACAAGCCTAACTGGGGTAAA
>NW_028234424.1:876884-879384 GCF_977035675.1 Penaeus japonicus | reverse complement strand
CATATATATATATATATATAGATAGATATATATATATATATATATATATATATTATATATATATATATACATATATATAAATATATACATATATATATTCACATATATATATATATATATATATATATATATATATATATATATATATATATATATATATATATATATATATATATACATACACACACAAGCACGCACACACACACACACAAATATATATATATATATATATATATATATATATATATATATATATATATATATATATATATATATATTTACACAAACACACACACACACACTGAAGACTATTCTTGGTATAACTTAATCAGTGGTATTGTTAAAAAAAAAAAGTAAAAATAATTCCATTTGATTAATTCCATGAAGAAAAACTTATTTGAAGTGTGTCTGGAATATTCATGATTTTTTTTTTTTTATAATATCAGTAAATTGTTGAATGATATCTCCCCTTCGATGAAGAGATAATTATAATTATCCGAGATACATATATTTCATCAGTAAACACTATAAATACGAAGATAATTTATCACTGACTTGATTCAAAAGGACACACACACTCTCACGCACATTGGTATTCAATGGTAATAATAATAATGATAAAGATGATAGCAATGATAATACTGATTGAAATAAAATCAAACAACAACTGTATTCAATATAAATCCTCAACACATATAACTATTCTTTATTTATCCTCATTTAGTTTATATATATAGTTATATATATATATATATATATATATATATATATATATATATATATATATATGTACATATATATATATATATATATATATATATATATATATATATATATATGTACATATATATATATATATATATATATATATATATATAAATATATATATATATATATATATATAAATATATATATATATATATAATATATATATATATATATATATATGTATGTATATATATATATATATATATATATATATGTATGTATATATATATATATATATATGTATTTATATATGTATTTATATATGTATGTATATATGTATATATATATATATATATATATATACATATATATATATATATATATATATATACATATATATATAGGCCTATTACAAAACAGTAATTAAATATGATTTTATTTTATTGTAAATTTGGTCACAAGCCTAACTGGGGTAAATGGTTTGTAGTGTATGTATTTATATGTGTATATAAATGTGTGAGACTGACACATTTATATACACATATATATATATATGAAACATATTTCATATACATATTATGAAATATATGTAATGTAGACCTTTTTTTAAAATAAAAGTACTCACCATAGTCAGTCCTGTGAAATATATTTTATCAACAAGTTCATTTTATGAGAAAGACCGTAGGGTATTTATTTTGGAATGTCTGTAAGTCGTTCATTTTACTATTAAGTTTAATTAATTTGTTTATCATTTCCCCTTCCTCCTTGTCTATCTTGTTTATCTTCTACTTATTAGACCTCTCTTCATGAGTTGATAAACAGTAAGAGAGACAGAGGAACGCAAGGTACCAGAGAATACAAATTGATGTTGATAATTATAATAATTGTATATATCTACTCTTTTCACGAGACAAAACAGTTAATAAATTGCAAACCGTCTTTGATAAAATACTAATAGATATTTTTTTTTGCCCTTTGTCTTTGTTTTTTTTTTTTTTTTTTTGCACGATCTCTTAGTTTCATTGACTAACGATTAAAAACGAACCTTTTTTTTCCTCTTCTCTTAGTCACTGCTTGAATTTGAATTTGAATTTGTGGTGAATAACGAAAAAAAAAAAAAAAAAAAAAAGCTTGGTGTATATATTTTTCTCATCTCTTTCGTCTTCTTGTTTTACTGATGCAATGTTCATGATAACAGGCTTGTCAAAAGACAATTTTATTCTATGTTTTATATCCTATTAAAGTTTTTTACTTGAGTTGTATGGCAGCAGAATAATATATTGATTTCGAGACAAATGTAACCTAAATCCATTGCTAAAGAATTATATAGCGATGATTATAGAAATAGCAATTCACATTATTAACAACAAGAAAAAAATCAATGTAAATGATAATAACAATAATACTGATAATAATGATAACGATTATTATCATAACTATAATTGTAGTAGTAGTAGCATTAATAGTAATCATGTTGGTAATAGTAATAGTAATCATACAACAACCACTACTACTGTTGCTAATACAAATTATGATCATGATAGTAATGATGATAATAATGTTTATGTTGATAGTAGTGAGGATGATGATAATAATGATGACTGTGATGATAATGAAATTAACACACTAATAGTAATTACGATAGCATAAATGATAATGATGTATAACATACTGTATATATGAATATATATTAATACAAGTATATATATATATATATAAATATAAGTATATATATATATATATATTTATATATATATATATATATATATATATATATATGTATATATATATA
>NW_028234424.1:871884-874384 GCF_977035675.1 Penaeus japonicus | reverse complement strand
TGATAATTATATATATCTACTCTTTTCACGAGACAAAACAGTTAATAAATTACAAACCGTCTTTGATAAAATACTAATATATATATATATATATATATATATATATATATATATATATATATATATATATTTTGCCCTTTGTTTTTTTTTGTTTTTTTTTGCACGATCTCTTAGTTTCATTGACTAACGAAACTTTTTTTTTTCCCTCTTCTCTTAGTCACTGCTTGAATTTGAATTTGAATGTGTGGTGAATAACGAAAAAAAAGCTTAGTGTATATATTTTTCTTATCTCTTTCGTCTTCTTGTTTTAGTGATGCAATGTTTATGATAACAGGCTTGTCAACAGACAATTTACCCTATGTTTTATATCCAACAGACAATTTACTCTATGTTTTATATCCAACAGACAATTTACTCTATGCTTTATATCCAACAGACACTTTACTGTATGTTTTATATCCAACAGACAATTTACCCTATGTTTTATATCCAACACACAATTTACTCTATGTTTAATATCCAACAGAGAATTTACTCTATGTTTAATATCCAACAGAGAATTTACTCTATGTTTTATATCCAACAGACAATTTACTCTATGTTTTATATCCTTTTTATATTTTATAACTTTTATTATTATTATATTTTTATTTTATAAAGGATATAATATTATTATATGCTTTTTATATTTTATAACAGACAATTTACTCTATGTTTTGTATTTTATATATGTTTTATATATGTTTTATATATACGTACAAGTGTGTTTATCACATATGTACAGAATGATTTTTTTTCTCTCTCTCTCTACATCTTTCTCTCCTTTTTCTTTCCTATTTCTAAGCCTTCTGATCCTTCCTTTGTTACGTTGAAAAGAAAAGAGTTTCAAAGGAATTTTCTATTCTATAAACACGTGGGTTTATATTCTCTTCTGAAGCTCTTTGCATTTCTCTCTCTAACAATGATAACATCAACAAAAGGAATAACAATGATAATAATGATGATAGTAATGATAATCATGGTAATAATGATAAAAGGATGATAATGATAATATCAATGATAAAAATGATAATGGTATTATCAATAAAGATAATTATAATGATAATGAAAATTATATTTATATTGATGATAATAATAGCAAAAATAGTATTGATAACAATAAAACCTGGTACAGGTAAAAATAAGAATGGAAATGATACACACGATAATGATAATAATGATAACAAAAGAGAAGGAGGTGGTTCGTGTGTGTGTGTGTGGGGGGGGGGGGGTGTTCATATGTGTGTGTGTGTTCGTGTGTGTGTGTGTGTATGTTTCCTCAAAGTTGTTTGTATTTAATATAAACATGTGTGTTTGTATTTGTGCCTGTTTGTGTTTGCATATATATAGTGCGTGTGTCCGTAAGTAATTCATGATATTACTGCAAAAAAAAAAAAAAAGGAATAACAGGAATATTCCCAACTTTTTTTCTTGAGAATATACGAATGGCTTTTTTTTCTAAAATATATATATATTTGAAGCTATTGAGCCATTTTCTTGTTTTTTTTTCCTTTTAACCAATCATGAAGCATTTTTTTTTTGTGTGTGTAGAAAGTGAAATAACTATATTTCTGGTTGCATAGTTTCTGGTAACATTTTGTTGCTAAGGAAGGAAAAAATATATACACCAAGATTTTTTTTTTTTTTTTTTTTTTCGTTATTCACCACAAATTCAAATTCAAATTCAAGCAGTGACTAAGACAAGAGGGAAAAAAAGGTTCGTTTTTAATCGTCAGCCAATGAAACTAAGAGATCGTGCAAAAAAACAAAGACAAAGAGTTAAAAAAAAAGGAAAATCTATTAGTATTTTATCAAAGACAGTTTTTAATTTATTAACTGTTTTGTCTCGTGAAAAGAGTAGATATATACAATTATCATAATTATCAACATCAATTTATATTCTCTGGTACCTTGCGTTCCTCTGTCTCTCTTACTGTTTATCAACTCATGAAGAGAGGTCTAATAAGTAGAAGATAAACAAGATAGACAAGGAGGAAGGGGAAATGATAAACAAATTAATCAAACTTAATAGTAAAATGAATGACTTATAGACATTCCAAAATAAATATATTATTAACACATACAAATATGTTATTAGTTGTTGATAATATATATTTCACAGGACTGAGGACAAACTATGCTGAGTATTCTTATTAAAGAAAATAAAAAAAACTTACTATATTATATATATTTCATGTATACACACACACACACACACACACACACACACACACACACACACACACACACACACACACACACACACATATATATATATATATATATATATATATATATATATATATATATATATATATATATACATATATATATATATATATATATATATATATATACATATATATATATACATATATATACATATATATATATATATAACTATATATAAATAAACCAATTGAGGATAAATAAAGAATAGTTATATGTGTTGAGGATTTAT
>NW_028234424.1:866884-869384 GCF_977035675.1 Penaeus japonicus | reverse complement strand
AGCATAATTATATTTTACATACTTGGTTTAATACTGAACTGACAGAATTTCTTCATAGGGGTCCACTTCATTATCCTCGTCGCCATCAGGTACTGCTGACGTGGGAGCAGAAGAAGATCCTGATGCAATACATTCTCCAATACTTTCCTTTCCGTACATGTTGCTGTTGAATAGGGCCAGCGTTTTGTTGCTTCCTGTAAAACTTTGGTGGCAGTTTCCTCTATGTAGGTGTGTTCTGACTCTTAGGATGGCCTCAAGAGATCCTGTGCTGAGTTTGTTTCTTGCTTTAGTTTTAACATTAGTTACATGGGAAAATACCTGCTCAACAAAGGATGTACTGAGTGGAATACAGTACGAGTTCAGCGCAATAACTGCCAGTTCTTTGTAACAATTTTCCCCAATTGCATTTTCATGATTTAATACATGACACCAAAATTTCACTGGGTCTTTGGGTATTTCAAATTCAGGGAATTCTTCTTTCCAGTTTGTTTTCAGTGATATTTTTTCAAACCGATTCTCAACTTCTTTGACATTAAAGCCCTCCTCTCTTGCTAAGCTTGCTAAGGCAGGGGTTCCCAAACTTTTTGTTCCTCAGTACCCCTTAGGCTTTTTATAGGTTCCCATGTACCCCTAACACTAAAAATTAAGCTTAATAGTAAAAAAGGACATTTTAATATTTTGATATTTTAAGTTTATAAGAGTCTGCATGTTTAGATTACATAGGCATCTTAAATGATGAAAACAGAAATAAAGCAATTACTAAGGTAACTGATATTTTGATCCAGCACATACAATACATACCTTTTTATTATTATTATCCAAAACATTAATGAACAAAACTCAGGTATTCTTATTTTAATGCATCGCACTAACTCAACATAAATGGATCACTACCAATTCAACACACATTCAGTCCTGCAGATAAGGCAGAAACAGGGAAAAAAATGTTAATGCACTCTAGTATGGAGACAGAATTATTGATAACAATTGTAACCAAATCTAAACAGAACTAGTGAGATGGGTGAGCTTGTTTTTTAGCAACAAGCTCACTGATACGAGGGGAAACTTTAGCAATTGCACAACGAAGATCATGTTCAGGTGTGTTGAGTTTTGATCTGTATTTTGATTTGATACCTAACAGTACTGAAAATGCCGACTCACAAAGCCATGTTGATGGAAATACCAACAGTGCTCGAATAGCAGGTTCAGCAATCTGTCTGTATGAGTTTCTCATTGAAAACCAAAAACCACACAGATTTTTCTCAGAGTAAACATGTAATGCAGAATCATCATGTTGCATTTCTACCAACTCCTCCTGCCTACCTGTCCCAGCCTGCAACACCTGAGCATCTGTACTGAAAGGATTCCTAAGATATACAAATTCATCTCCATCAAGGCTTGGAAAATAACTATTAATTTCTTCCTCCATCTTCATAAGATGCTCAGTGACTAATCCTGTGAACTTGTCAGTCTTAGATCGTGGATTTTGATCTATATATTCTGTTACATTACTAAACATAGCCAAGGTATCAGACTGAATGTTTCCCCTCCACAGTCGAAGTTTTGCAATGAATGCTTTGAGTTTAGCTATACTGCCACAAACTGTTACATCTCTTCCTTGGAGACTCTGGTTTAGCATATTTAGAGCATCAAAAATATCCACAAGATAAGCAAGGTTAAGCATGAAGTAATGATCCTTCAAGGAAGTGACGAAATCTTCACATTTGTGGGAATGTTGAAAAAATTCTAGCAATTCTCCATGAAGCTCATAAATACGTTTTGTGACACTTCCTCGGGAAAGCCAACGTACATCAGTATGGAACAGAAGTACACTGTGATTACCATCAAAATCTTCACACAATAGTTTGAATAATCGGCTGTTAAGAGCACTCCCTTTTACATGGTTAACCATCTTGACCACCAGTGATAACACACTGGCTAGTTCAGCAGGAAGAACCTTGCATGACAAAACAAACCGATGTATCATGCAATGCATAAATGTCACATGAGGTGCTACTTCCATGACACGAGCTCTAAAACCAGACTTTCGCCCCAACATTGCTGGTGCCCCATCAGTTGTGCATCCTCTCAGATTTTCCCACTTCAAACCATGTTTCTTGAAAGATGAATCTACCACTTGAAAAATATCTTCGCCTTTAGTTGTTGCTTCTAAGGCTGCATTCATTAAGAACTCTTCCTTAATACCTTCATTTCCTACATACCGAGCAAACATTAGTAGCTGAGCACAATTTGTAACATCGGGGGACTCGCCAAGTTGAATTGCAAATCCACTTTCAGACATAGAAATTTCGCTAATCACTTGCTGAAAAATATCAAGTGACATTTCTTCTATTCGTCGTTGCACTGTATTGTTTGACAAGGAGATAGAGTTGAGCTTTTTTTCTGATTCATCTCCAAGGACACAACGCACCATTGCTTTTGCAGCTGGAAGAACAAGGTTTTCCCCAATGGTATGAGCTTTCTTTTGTTTGGCAATCAT
>NW_028234424.1:829384-839384 GCF_977035675.1 Penaeus japonicus | reverse complement strand
CACTCAAACACCCATACCCACACTCACAAATCTAAAGGGGGACAAATACCTCACACCTTACCTCCATCCACCCACCTTCCACAACTCCAAGATCCCCCCACCTCCCACCCCCACCCCTCCCAAAAAAAATCCAAAAATCCAAAAACAAGCAGAAAGAAAGAAAGAAAGAAAGAAAGAAAAAAAAACGGAAGAAGAAGAAGAAAAGGAATAAAGAAGAACTGAATCCAGCGAACCTCTCCCGACATTCTCTAGAAGTTCGCAAGTCTCCTTCTAGAAGGGCTAGCGAGATCTTCCTTCTAATGACGTCATTCCAACGGCCTCGCGGTGTGAATCCTGGGCGGGGGGGGGGGGGTTTAGCCGCCCGTGAACACAAGGCGAATATTAGATGGAAGGAGATGCTATCTTTAAGGTTTCGCGGGCGGGCGTGGTGTTTGTGGGTGTGTGTGGGGGTGGAGAGGGGAGGGAGGGGGGTGGGATGGAGGGGTGGAGGGGGGGGGGGAGGGGGTGGAAGGAGGTGGAGGGTGGGGTTGAGGGGAGGAGGTGGGGGTGGAGGAGAGGGAGGGGAGGGGTCGTGTGTGTGGGGGGGAGAAGGAGGGGGGTCGTGTGTGTGTGGGGGGGTCGTGTGTGTGGGGGGGAGGGGTGTCATGTGTGGGGGGAGGAGGGTTGTGTGTGTTCGTATGTGTGTGTGTTTCCTCAAAGTTGTTTGTATTTAATATAATCATGTGTGTTTGTATTTCTGCCTGTTTGTGTTTGCATATATATAGTGCGTGTGTCTGTAAGTAATTCATGATATTACTGCCAAAAAAAGAGGAATAACAGGAATATTCCCTACTTTTTTTCTTGAGAATATACGAATGGCTTTTTATTTTCTAAAATATATATATTTTTAAAGCTATTGAGCCATTTTCTTTTTTTTTTTTTCCTTTTAACTCCTATGTCGAAGATGAATTCATAGGGATGTCTTTTGATGACAGAAGCATTGTTTTTGTTTGTGTAGAAAGTGAAATAACTATATTTCTGGTTGCATAGTTTCTGGTAACAATTTATTGCTAAGGAATCCAGTAGTTTCCAGTATGATATTAATAATTATCATTAGTAAAGGTCAAGTGTATGTATTTAATGTATATAAATGTAGTCTACAGTGATCTTGACCGAACTCTTATGATAATTTATTTTGACTACCAATATATATATTTTTTTTATCCATGAAGAAAAACATATTTCAAGTGTGTCGGGAATATTCATGATTGTTTATTTATTTTCTTTTATAATATCAGTAAATTGTTGAATGATATCTCCCCTTCGATGAAGAGATAATTATAACTATCCGAGATACATATATTTCATCAGTAAACACTATAAATACGAAGATAATTTATCACTGACTTGATTCAAAAGGACACACACTCTCACGCACATTGGTATTCAATGATAATAATAATAATCATAAAGATGATAGCAATGATAATACTGATTGAAATAAAATCAAACAACAACTGTATTCAATATAAATCCTCAACACATATAAATATTCTTTATTTATCCTCATTTAATTTATTAATATATATAGTTATATATATATATATATATATATATATATATGTATATATCTATATATATATATATATATATATATATTATATAAATGTATATATGTATATACTATATATATATATTATATAAATGTATATATGTATATACTATATATATATGTATATATAAGCATATATATATGCATATATATATATATATATATATATATATATATATATGTATGTATGTATATATATATTTATATATATATATATATATATATATTACAAAACAGTAATTAAATATGATTTTATTTTATTGCAATTTGGTCACAAGCCTAATTGGGGTAAATGGTTTATAGTGTATGTATTTATATGTGTATATAAATGTGTGAGACTGACACATTTATATACACACACACACACATATATATATATATATATATATATATATATATATATATATATATATATATATGAAACATATTTCATATAAATATTATGAAATATATGTAATGTAGTACGTTTTTTGGTAAATAAAATTACTCACCATAGCATGTCGTCAGTTCCGTGAAATATATAATATCAACAATTTCATTTTATAATAAGGCAACCTACAATGTCTTTATTTTGGAATGTCTGTAAGTCATTCATTTTACTAATAAGTTTGATTAATTTGTTTATCATTTCCCCTTCCTCCTTGTCTATCTTGTTTATCTTCTACTTATTAGACCTCTCTTCATGAGTTGATAAACAGTAAGAGAGACAGAGGAACGCAAGGTACCAGAGAATATAAATTGATGTTGATAATTATGATAATTGTATATATCTACTCTTTTCACGAGACAAAATAGTTAATAAATTACAAACAGTCTTTGATAAAATACTAATAGATTTTTTTTTGCTCTTTGTCTTTTTTTTTTTTTTTTTTTTTTTTGCACGATCTCTTAGTTTCATTGACTAACGATTAAAAACGAAACTTTTTTTTCCTCTTCTCTTAGTCACTGTTTTAATTTGAATTTGAATTTGTGGTGAATAACGAAAAAAAAAAAAAAAAAAAAAAAGCTTGGTCTATATATTTTTCTCATCTCTTTCGTCTTCTTGTTTTACTGATGCAATGTTCATAATAACAGGCTTGTCAACAGATAATTTACTCTATGTTTTATATCCTTTTAAAGATTTTTACTTGAGTTGTATGGCAGCAGACCAATATATTGATTAGGAGACAAATGTTTTTTTTTTTTTTTTAATTATGTTTCTGCAAGTAGAAAATTGAATGAATATACAGTAATGAAGATATAAAAAAGTGTTAAAGAATACTTTAAATGAACTGAACATTTAAACATTGTTTTTAACCTAAATCCATGTCAAAAGAATGATTGCAAAACAACCAGCGAATCGGATCCACCCTGAACCTCGTACCGATTTCAACTGACTTGTAATCGAGAGGCTTGTTGCTGCCTCTCTGCGTGGTTGCCGACCTGAGTGACCTTTGACCTCGAGAGGGGGACGTTCTCTCCGAAGAGAACGCTCGTGAACCGCCAAACACGAGCAAGTGCCAAGGACACCTGTCAGCTCTTCCCGAGGAAACGTTTCATTCGAGTCTCGAACCCAAGAACCCGCAATGCTGGAACGGATCTGAAAAGAAGAAAACTTTTCCGCCTCTTGTCCTGTTATTTTTATCCTGAACTTTACTTTCATTTCCTTATTGTTCTTGTAGTTATAGTTATTATGAATATTTTAGTATTGAAAAATATAGTTTTCATTTTATTATTATTTTTTCCCCGGGAGAGGGTCATCCGTAATAGAATGTATATATGTCCTTATTTACAAAGAAACGTATTTCCTTTAACACCGCACTAAAAATACTAAAAGTTGCACATTCTTGACAACCCCTAAACTTACTTTCCCTTCCACCCCCCACTCCCTTAATTGCGGTAAACAATTGTATCAAAATCAAGGTTCCCACGTGCGACACAACTGCATCAAAATCAGTACTGCCACCTGCGGTACAATGGTACCAAAAGGGTACATACAATCTGAGGCTACAAATCTTTTACAAAACATATGCTTTCCTTAAGTGAACCATCATTCATAGAAATAAGCTCACACTCCAACAGCCACACGAAGCCAAAACCGGCTCGGTATCAACACATTTCTACAAACATTGATTGTATAAACTTTCGGTGTTTAAGAAAGACACGTGATTCTTACACAGCTTCCTTAGAAAGTATAAACAAATTACATAAGATGATATGCATGATATCTTACATGTAAAGGAAACCATATGATACGTTGGTTCAATACCGAACATTGGAATTAAGTTTTATAATTTTGGAATGATGTTAAAAGCTATTTTGTTACATTTTTTTTCTAATGCTCAGGTTCTGTACGCCTTGCTAATATTAAAAGCAGAAAGGAAATATATTTGCATGTACGTACAAGTGTGTTTATCACATATGTACAGAATGATTTTTTTTTTCTCTCTCTCTACATCTTTCTCTCCTTTTTCTTTCCTATTTCTAAGCCTTCTGATCCTTCCTTTGTTACGTTGAAAAGAAAAGAGTTTCAAAGGAATTTTCTATTCTATAAACACGTGGGTTTATATTCTCTTCTGAAGCTCTTTGCATTTCTCTCTCTAACAATGATAACATCAACAAAAGGAATAACAATGATAATAATGATGATAGTAATGATAATCATGGTAATAAAGATAAAAGGATGATAATGATAATATTAATGATAATGGTATTAAAGATAATGATAATGGAAATTATATCTAATATCGATGATAATAATAGCAAAAATAGTATTGATAACAATAAAAACTGGTAGAGGTAAAAATAAGAATGGAAATGATAAACACGATAATAATAATAATGATAACAAAAGAGAAGGAGGTGGTTCGTGTGTGTGTGTGGGTGGGTGGGGGGGGGGGGGGGGTTCATATGTGTGTGTGTGTTCGTGTGTGTGTGTATGTTTCCTCAAAGTTGTTTGTATTTAATATAAGTATGTGTGTTTGTATTTCTGCCTGTTTGTGTTTGCATATATATATAGTGCGTGAGTCTGTAAGTAATTCATGATATTATTGCCGAAAAAAAAAGAGGAATAACAGGAATATTCCCTACTTTTTTTCTTGAGAATATACGATTGCCTTTTTTATTCTAAAATATATATTTTTTGAAGCTATTGAGCCTTTTTTTTTTCCTTTTAACTCCTATGTCGAAGATGAATTCATAGGGATGTCTTTTGATGACAGAAGCATTGTTTTTGTTTTTTTATTGAGAGTGAATAAAGAGATTGTGTGGGTGCCATAGTTTCTGAGTAACATTTTGTTACCAAGGATCCGAGTGTTTCCAGTATGATATGTAATAATTCTTAACAGTAAGTCAAGATGTAGTATTTAATGTATATAAATGTAGCCTACAGTGATCTTTAAAAAACTTTTTTAATATTTTTTTTTTTTTTTTCCTTTTTTTTTTTTTTTTTTTTTTTTTTTTTTTTTTTTTTTTTTTTTTGTAACGATGTCGGGATGAGGATCAAGATGGTGAGATGCACACGTGGTAAAATAATTAAAAAGGGATGTTATATCTAATTTTGATCAATAACTTTCCAACTGTCATAATATAAGGTGTAGATGCTTTCCACACGCACCACACTGAAGACTATTCTTGTATACGTAATCAGGCGTATTGTTAAAAAAAAAAACAGTAAAAATAATTTCATTAGACTTCTTTCATGAAGAAAAAAACTTATTTTCACGTTGTCGGGAATATTCAGGATTGTTTATTTATTTTCTTTTATAAAATAACAGTAATTGATGCATGATATCTCCCCTTCGATATGGATGAGATAATTATTAAACTATCCGAGATACATATATTTTAGCTGTAAGCACTATATATACGAAGGTAATTTATCATGACTTGATTCAAAGGACACACACACTCTTCCGCACATTTGGTAATCAATGGTAATAATAATAGTGATAAAGATGATAGCATGATAATTCTGATTGAGATAAAATCAAACAACAACTGGATTCAATTTAACTCATCAACACATATAATTATTTCTTAATTTATCCATTTAATTTATTCGTATATAGTTATATATATATATATATATAGAGATATATATAGTATATATATATATATATGTATATATAATAATATATATTTATATATATATATATATATATATATATTGTTTCAAAACAGTATAGAATATGATTATATTTTATGGAAATTTGGTCACAAGCCTAAATGGGGAGGTAAATGATTTGTAGTGTATGCATTTATATGTGTATATAAATGTGTGAGATGACACTTTATATACACTAAATATATATGAAACATATTTGATATATCTATATGAAAAAGATGTATGTAGTCCGTTTTTTTGTAAATAAAAGTACTAACCTTGGCATGTGTCTCAGTCACCGTGAATATATATATTATCAACAATAAACATTTTATAATAGGAAACACAATGTCTTTATTTTGGAATGAGCTATCAGTCATTCATTTTACTCATAAGTTTGATTAATTTGTTTATCATTTTCCCCTTTCCTCCTTGTCTATCATGTTTTATTTTCTATTATTAGACCTCCTCGTCATTGAGTTCGATTAAACAGTAAGAGAGACAGAGTAACGCAAAGGTTACCAGAGAATATAAATTGATGTTGATAATTATGATAATTGTATATATTAACTCTTTTCACGGAGACAAAATAGTTAATAAATTACAAACGTTCTTGATTAAAATACTATATATCTTTTTTTGTTCTTTGTCTTTTGTCTTTTTTTTTTCTTTTTTTTTTTTTTCCCCCCCCCCCCCCCCCCCCGATCCCCTTATTTTCCCTTTACTAAAAATTAAAAAAAAGAAACTTTTTTTCCCTCTTCCTTAGGCCCCTTTCTTAATTTGAAAATTTTAAATTTTTGGGGAAAAACGAAAAAAAAAAAAAAAAAAAAAAAAAAAAAATTGGTTTTAAAAACAGGGTTTCCAGGCTTCCTTTTTAAGGCCCGTCTGTCCTAAATTTTGGGGTCCAACTGTCCGGGAAGTTTTCAAAAAAAAAGGACAAAACCTTTAAAACTCCTTTTCCCGTCTTTTTTCAAAAAACCATGCTGGGTTCATAAATAAATGTCAAAAGGAATTTATTCAGCAATAAATCACATACAAAAGTTTCAGGGACTTTTACTGACGGGTGTACCCCCACCATAAAACGTCCAAACTGGAAGAAAACCTACGGGGAATTTTTTGCTCCAGAAAGTTTCCAAAATATCCAGCAAGACAGGCCCCCCGGTTATTGATGAGGATAAACCCTTTGGGGAATTTAATTTGATTTAAAATCCCAGCACCCTCACCTCGACAAGAAACTACAATTAAACAACGTGTTTCCCAAAAGTGGTTTTTCCTCAAGTTGTTTTTAATTTTAAATAAGCAAATTTTTTTTGTATTTGTGTCGTTGGTGTTTGCATAAATAAGGCATTTTCTTAAAAAAATTCAAGATATTAAAATGCCAAAAAAAAAGGTAACAGGGAAAATTTCCCAAAATTTTGGGCTTTAAATATACGAATTGGGTTTTTTTTTTTTTTTTTAAAATAAAAACTTTTTTTTAAAGCTATTTTAAACCAAATTTTTTTTTTTTTTCCCTTTTTACCCCAAATTTGAAAAATGAATTCAAGGGAATACTTTTTAAAACAGATGCCTTGTTTTGTTTGTTTAAAAGTAAATAATTTTATTTCGGTTGCAAAAGTTTCTGGTAACCAAAAATTTTGCCATGGGAAAAAAGAAAAATTTTCCGTATGAATTAAAAATTTTTAACAGTTTAAAAGGGCAAGTGAAAGAAAAAAAAAAGTGTAAAAAAATGTAGTTCTAAAAGTGACCTTTAAAAAGAAAAATCTTAATTAAAAAAATTTTTTTTTTACTTTTTTTTTTTTCCCCAATTAAAATTTAAAATTTTTCCCATTTAGTTTTTTTTTTTTTTTTTTTTTTTTTTCATTTTTTTTTTTTTCTTTTTTCTTAAAAGATGTCGGGGTGAAATCAAGGAATTTTTTTTCACACGGGTAAAATAATTAAAAAAGGGGTGGGAAAAAAATTTTAAAAAAAAATAAACTTTCCCAACTGTCACTAATTAAGGTTAAAATGCTTTCCCCCACACACACCAAAAACGCACACACAGACACACACACAAAACGCACAAAAAAACCCCACACACACACACGCAAAATACACAAAAAAACACACACGCAAAATACACACAAAACACACACACACACACACACACCCCGAAGACTATTCTTTGGAAAAATTAATCAGCTATTGTTTAAAAAAAAAAAAAAAAAATAAAAATAAAATTTTTTTTGAATTTTCCATTAAAAAAAACTTTTTTCAAGTGTGGGCGGGAAAATTCATGATTGTTTTTTTTATTTTTTCTTTTTTAATATCAGTAAATTTTTAATGAAATTTTCCCCTTCGATGAAAAATAATTTAAAAATTTAAAAACCGAGTTTACATTTTATTTTATCAGAAAGGGCATTAAATACGAAGATAATTTATACTGACTTGATTAAAAGGAACACACACTCTCACGCCATTGGTATTAAATTTGGTAATAAAAATAATGAAAAAGATGATGCAATGATAATACTGATTGAAATAAAAATAAAAACAAAAAACGGTATTAAAATATAAATCCTAAACCACATAAAACTATTCTTTATTTATCCTCATTTTTAAAAAAAAATTTTTTTTTTTATTATATATAAATATAAAATATATATAAAATATAAAAAATATAAATATTATATATATAATATATATAAAAATTATATTTTATATATAAAATAATTATTAAAATATTTTATATATATATTTATATTTTTATATTATTTTAAAATATATATAAATATAAATATATATAATATATAAAATTTTATATTTTAATATATTATATTTTTTTTTAATATATTTTATATATATATAAAAAAATTTTATATATAAATATAAATATATATATATAAAATTTATATTATACATACATATTAAAAAAACGGGAAATTCAATATGATTTGATTTTATTGAAAAATTTGGTCACGACCCTAATTTGGGGTTTTAAATGGTTTGTAGTGTATGTTTTTATATGTGTATAAAAATGTGTGAGACTGACAATTTATATACACACATATATTATAAACATATTTCATAATATATTTGAAATAAAATGTAATTAGTCCTTTTTTTTTTTTAAATAAAAGTATTCACCATGGATGTCCTCAGTTCCGTGTTTTTTAAATATATAAAATCAACAATTTCTTTTTTAATAGGAAAAAAGGCCTATCATGTATTTATTTTGGAATGGCTCTAAGTCATTCATTTTACTATTAAATTTTTAAATTTAATTTTTTTAACATTTCCCCTTCCCCCTTGCCCTATCTTGTTTATCTTTTTAATTTATTAGACTTCTCTTAATGAGTTGATAAACAGAAAGGGAGAGGACGGGGGAAAACGCAAGGTACCAGAGAAAAAAAATTTGATTTTGATTTTTTAGGGGAAAAATTGTATATATCTATCTTTTCACGAAAAAAAAATAGTTAAAAAAAATTAAAAACCGTCTTTGAAAAAATTTTAACTAATAGTTTTTTTTTTTTTTTTTTTACTCTTTTCCTTTTTTTTTTTTTGTTTCCCGATCCTTGGGTTTCTTTGACAAACGTTTTTAAAAAAGAAATTTTTTTTCCCTCTTTTCTTGTCATGCTTGAATTTAAAATTTGAATTTGTGGTGAATAACAAAAAAAAAAAAAAAAAAAAAAAAAAAGTTTGGTGAATAAATCAGGGTTGCCAGGTTTTCCTTTTAAGGACAGTCTGCCCAAATTTGGGATCCAACTGTCCGCAAGTTTTCAGGGAAAAAAGGACAACCTTTAAAATCCTTTTTTGTCCCTTTTTTTCAAATCCATGTGGGTTCATAGAAAATAAATGTCAAAAAAGGAATTTTTCAGCAATAAAACACATACTAATGTTGCAGGTACGGGTATGACGGGGTGTAGCAACCCGCCGTAAAGTCCATAACTGGAAGAACTACGCAAAATTTTTTCTCCAGAAAGGGTTTCAGAAATATCCAGCAGAGACAGGTTCCCTGGTTATTGAGTGAGGATAAACTTGGAGATCAATTTGATTTAAAATCTAGCACCCTCACCTCTGACAAGAAACTAGCAATTAAGCAACGTGTTCGTATGTGTGTGTTTCCTCGAAGTTGTTTGTATTTAATATAAGCATGTGTGTTTGTATTTGTGTCTGTTGTGTGTTTGCATATATATAGTGCATGTGTCTGTAAGTAATTCATGATATTACTGCCCAAAAAAAAGGAAAAAAAAAAACAGGAAAAATTCCCAAATTTTTGTCTTTAGAATATACGAACGGCTTTTTTTTCTAACATATATCTATTTTTTAAATCTATTTAGCCATTTTTT
>NW_028234424.1:821884-824384 GCF_977035675.1 Penaeus japonicus | reverse complement strand
TTTTTTGCAAAGTTATGGCTTATCAAAAATAAAAAATGCCTCAAAATTACCCATTTTACCCCGGTAGACCCTATATCAGTATGTGAGACTGACACATTTATATACACATATATATATATGAAACATATTTCATATATATATTATGAAATATATGTAATATAGTACGTTTTTTTTGTAAATAAAAGTACTTACAATAGCATGTCGTCAGTCCCGTGAAATATATATTATTAAAAATTTCATTTTATAAGGATGAAGCATCAATTGTACTTATTTTGGAATGTCTGTAAGTCATTCATTTTACTATTAAGTTTGATTAATTTGTTTATCATTTCCCCTTCCTCCTTGTCTATCTTGTTTATCTTCTACTTATTAGACCTCTCTTCATGAGTTGATAAACAGTAAGAGAGACAGAGGAACGCAAGGTACCAGAGAATATAAATTGATGTTGATAATTATAATAATTTTATATATCTACTCTTTTCACGAGACAAAACAGTTAATAAATTGCAAACTGTCTTTGATAAAATACTAATAGATTTTTTTTATAATTACTCTTTGTTTTTTGTTTTTTTTGCACGATCTCTTAGTTTCTTTGACTAACGATTAAAAACGAAACTTTTTTTTTCCTCTTCTCTTAGTCACTGCTTGAATTTAAATTTGAATGTGTGGTGAATAACGAAAATAAATAAATAAATAAAAAAGCTTGGTGTATATATTTTTTTCATCTCTTTCGTCTTCTTGTTTTACTGAGGCAATGTTCATGATAACAGGCTTCTCAACAGACAATTTACTCTGTTTTATATCCTTTTAAAGTTATTTACTTGAGTTGTATGGCATTAGACCAATATATTGATTTGGAGACAAATGTATTTTTTTATTTTATTATGTTTCTGTAAGTTGAAAATTGAATGAATATACAGTAATGAAGATATAAAAAAGTGTTAAAGAATACTTTAAATGAACTGAACATTTAAACATTGTTTTTAACCTAAATCCATGTTAAAAGAATGATTGCAAAACAACCAGCGAATCGGATCCACCCTGAACCTCGTACCGATTTCAACCAACTTGTAATCGAGAGGCTTGTTGCTGCCTCTCTGCGTGGTTGCCGACCTGAGTGACCTTTGACCTCGAGAGGGGGACGTTCTCTCCGAAGAGAACGCTCGTGAACCGCCAAACACGAGCAAGTGCCAAGGACACCTGTCAGCTCTTCCCGAGGAAACGTTTCATTCGAGTCTCGAACCCAAGAACCCGCAATGCTGGACGGATCTGAAAAGAAGAAAGCTTTTCCGCCTCTTGTTATTATTATTATTATTATATTTTTTATCCTGAGTGTTACTTTCATTTCCTTATTGTTCTTGTAGTTATAGTTAATATGAATATTTTAGTATTGAAAAATATAGTTTTCATTTTATTATTTTTTCCCCCGGGAGAGGGTAATCAGTAATAGAATGTATATATTCCCTTATTTACAAAGAAACGTATTTCCTTTAATATCGCACTAAAAATACTAAAAGTTGCATATTCTTGACAACCCCTAAACTTGCTTTCCCTTCCCTCCCCCCCCCCTTGATTGCGGTACACAATTGTATCAAAATCAAGGTTCCCACGTGAGACACAACTGCATCAAAATCAGTACTGCCACCTGCGGTACAATGGTACCAAAAGGGTACATGCAATCTGAGGCTACAAATCTTTTACAAAACATATGCTTTCCTTAAGTGAACCATCATTCATAGAAATAACCTCACACTCCAACAGCCACACGAAGCCAAAACCGACTCGGTATCAACACATTTCTACAAACATTGATTGTATAAACTTTTGGTGTTTATAAAGACACGTGATTCTTACACAGCTTCCTTAGAAAGTATAAACAGATTACATAAGAGGATATGCATGATATCTTATATGTAAAGGAAACCATATGATGCGTTGGTTCAATACCGAACATTGGAATTAAGTTTTATAATTTTGGAATGTTGTTAAATGCTATTTCGTTTCTTTTTTTTTTTATAATGCTCAGGTACTGTACGCATTACATTAAAAGCAGAAAGGAAATATATTTGCATGTACGTACAAGTGTGTTTATCACATATGTACAGAATGATTTTTTTTTCTCTCTCTACATCTTTCTCTCCTTTTTCTTTCCTATTTCTAAGCCTTCTGATCCTTCCTTTGTTACGATGAAAAGAAAAGAGTTTCAAAGGAATTTTCTATTCTATAAACACGTGGGTTTATATTCTCTTCTGAAGCTCTTTGCATTTCTCTCTCTAGCAATGATAACATCAACAAAAGGAATAACAATGGTAATAATGATGATAGTAATGATAATCATGGTAATAATGATAAAGGGGTGATAATGATAATATCAATGATAAAAATTATAATGTTATTATTAATAAAGAAAATCATAATGATAATGGAAATTATATTTATATTGATGATAATAATAGCAAAAATAGTATTGATAACAATAAAAACTGGTAGAGGTAAAAAT
>NW_028234424.1:811884-814384 GCF_977035675.1 Penaeus japonicus | reverse complement strand
CAAAACCTATTGCAAAAGAATTATATAGCGATGAAAATAGAAATAGCAATTCGCATTATTAACAGCAAGAACAAAATCAATGTAAATGATAATAACAATAATACTGATAATAATAATAACGATTATTATCATAACTATAATTGTAGTAGTAGTAGCATTAATAGTAATCATGTTGGTAATAGTAATAGTAATTATACTACAACTACTACTACTGCTGCTACTAGGAATATTAATGCTAATACAAATTATAATTATGATAGTAATGATGATAATGTTTATGTTAATAGTAGTGAGGATGGTGATAATAATGATAATTGTGATGATAATAAAATTAACACATTAATAGTAATTACGAAAGTATAAATAATAATGATATGTAACATACTGTATATAGGAATATATATATATAGATATAAGTATTTATATGAATATAAGTATATATATACAAATATATGTATACATATATATATATATATATATATATATATATATATATATATATATATATATATATATGTATATATATACATATATATATATATATATATATATATATATATATATATATATAATATATATATATATACATACATATATATATATATATATATATATATATATATATATATATATATATATGTATATATATACATATATACATATATATATATATATATATATATATATATATATATATATATATATATATATATATATATATATATATATATATATATATATATATATATATATATATATACAAGCACGCACACACACACACACACAAATATATATATATATATATATATATATATATATATATATTTACACAAACACACACACACACACTGAAGACTATTCTTGGTATAACTTAATCAGTGGTATTGTTAAAAAAAAAAAAGTAAAAAAATTCCATTCCATTCGTTCCATGAAGATAAACTTATTTCAAGTGTATCGGGAATATTCATGATTGTTTTTTTTTTTTTTAATATTAGTAAATTGTTGAATGATATCTCCCCTTCGATGAAGAGATAATTATAACTATCCGAGATAATATATTTTATCAGTAAGCACTATAGATACGAAGATAATTTATCACTGACTTGATTCAAAAGGACACACACACTCTCACGCACATTGGTATTCAATGGTAATAATAATAATGATAAAGATGATAGCAATGATAATACTGATTGAAATAAAATCAAACAACAACTGTATTCAATATAAATCCTCAACACATATAACTATTCTTTATTTATCCTCATTTAGTTTATATATATATATATATATATATATATATATATATATATATATATATATATATATATATATATATATATATATATATATATTACAAAACAGTAATTGAATATGATTTTATTTTATTGTAAATTTGGTCACAAGCCTAACTGGGGTAAATGGTGTGTAGTGTATGTATTTATATGTGTATATAAATATGGGAGACTGACACATTTATATACACACATATATATATATGAAACATATTTCATATATATATTATGAAATAAATGTAATGTAATACGTTTTTTTTTAAATAAAAGTACTTAAAATGGCAAGTCCTCAGTCCCGTGAAATATATATTATCAACAATTTCATTTTATAAGGAATCGGCCATTACAGTATTTATTTTGGAATGACTTTATGTCATTCATTTTACTATTAATTTTTATTAATTTGTTTATCATTTCCCCTTCCTCCTTGTCTATCTTGTTTATCTTCTACTTATTAGACCTCTCTTCATGAGTTGATAAACAGTAAGAGAGACAGAGGAACGCAAGGTACCAGAGAATATAAATTGATGTTGATAATTATGATAATTGTATATATCTACTCTTTTCACGAGACAAAACAGTTAATAAATTACAAACCGTCTTTGATACAATACTATAATATATTTTTTTGCTCTTTGTCTTTGTTTTTTTTGCACGATCTCTTAGTTTCATTGACTAACGATTAAAAACGAACCTTTTTTTCCTCTTCTCTTAGTCACTGTTTGAATTTGAATTTGAATTTGTGGTGAATAACGAAAAAAAAAAAAAAAAAAAAGCTTGGTGTATGTATCAGGGTTGCCAGGTCTGTCCTTTTAAGGACAGTCTGTCCTATTTGAGATCCAACAAGTTTTCATGAAAAAAGGACAACCTTAAAACTCCTTTTCTGTCTTATTTCTAAAATCCATGCTGGGTTCATAGATATAAATGTCAATAATGATTATTCAGCAATAAATCACATACTAATGTTGCAGGTACGTGTACTGACGGGTGTAACACCAGCCAGTACACGTCCAGAACTGGAACAACTACGCATTTTCTTTGCTCCAGAAAGTCTTCAGAAATATCCAGCAGAGACAGGTTCCCTGGTTATTGAGTGAGGATAAACTTGGAGATAAATTTGAGTATGATTTAAAATCTAGCACCCTCACCTCTGACAAGAAACTAGCAATTAAGCAACGCTGTCTTGATTTTATGCATAAGGCCAT
>NW_028234424.1:794384-799384 GCF_977035675.1 Penaeus japonicus | reverse complement strand
TATATATATATATATATATATATATATATACATATATATACATATGTATGTATGTACACACACTCACACACACAGACACAGACACACACACATATATATATATATATATATGTCTTGCTGTGTCTTGCGTGGAGATACTTTTCGGTTTTGTTTTTGTTTTTGATTTTTGGAATGTGTCTTTGTTTTTGTTGTTTTGTTTATATATGTTATTTATATTCTTTTTCGTTTTTTCTTTTATGTGTATCTCACTATATTTATCAATTTATTATAAACCTGGCAGAATAAGATTATATTTTTATCTGTATATGAGTATTCGTTTCATTTTCTTGTCTCTGCGTATATCAGTATATCACAAACACACACACACGCACACACACATACACACACATGCACACTCACACACACACACACACACCGACACACACACGCACACACATGCACACATACAGACATACACGCGCACGCACACACACACACACACAGACACACACACGCACACACATGCACACTCACACACACACACACAGACACAGACACACATACGCACACACATGCACACTCACACACATACACACAGACACACACACGCACACACACACACACACAGACACACACACGCACACACATGCACACTCACACACACACACACACACAGACACACACACGCACACACACACACACATACAGACACACACACGCACACACATGCACACTCACACACACACACACACACACACACACCGACACACACACACACACACGAACAAACAAACACAAAAGCTCGAGGTAGTGATAGAAAATAAAACAACAGACTGTATAGCTCTAAGAATTACGAGGAACATTGCACATAAATAGGCTTAAATGTGCGAATGATTATTTCATTGACAACTCCAAGTCATCGTAAAGAGAAAAGGTTTCAGAAAAAAAAAGTTTATATACATATGAAAAAACAAAAAAAGACGCACGTATATCAGTTAAAAGAAGAAAAAAGTTAAAAAGAAAAAGAAAGATATTCCAACATGTGACACATCGCTTAAAAGAAATCGAATAAAGAATTTTGATTATTTAGGAAGTTTGATGAAAATGGTGAAAAAAGAAATACGTCATCAAATCTGTAAATATATTACGTGTGATCCGAAGACTAAGCTTAAGAGAATATTAAGTCTTCCTGTGCAAAAAAAAAAAAAAAAAAAAAAAAAAAAAAGTGGAAATAAGACATTGACTGTATGTATAGAAAGGAAATGGGAACTAATGCAATAGAGGAATAAATGCAACGATGAATGTTGAGAATAAGTTGCACAACTCGTAGACAAAATGAAGACATTCGGACGAAGGTGAAAGGGAAAGAAAATTGATAAAAACAGAAACTACAGGTTTCTGAACGCTGATTGAGAGAAGAATTGATAAAAAAGCTAATTCAAAAGGGCATGATGGAAGAAAAGAGAACAAGAAGAAGACAAAAGATTGTAAAAGGGAGTGGGGGAATAACAATAAAGATAATGTGAGGAACAGATAACAGAAGGTGGGAATCGATGTCATACGATAAGATTAGGAAATAGGAAATATCCACACACACATACATACATACACACTCTCTCTCTCTCACACACACATAAACACCAACAAACACACACACTCACACACACACACTCTCTCTCACACACACAACCCCCCCCCCCACACACACACACACTCAAACATCCACAACCCACACACCCACACCCACACAAATCGAAAGGGGACAAATACCTCACACCTTACTTCCATCCATCCACCTTCAACTTCAACTTCATTCAACTCCAAGATCCCCCCCCCCAAAAAAAAAAAAAAAAAAAAAAAAAATCCAAAAATCCAAAAACAAGCAGAAAGAAAGAAAAAAAGAAAAGAAGAAGAAGAAGAAAATGAATAAAGAAGAATTGAATCCAGCGAACCTCTGCCGACATTCTCTAGAAGTTCGCAAGTCTCCTTCTAGAAGGGTAAGCGAGATCTTCCTTCTAATGACGTCATTCCAACGGCCTCGCGGTGTGAATCCTGGGCGGGGGGGGGGGGGGCGGGGGGGGGGGGGGGTAGCGGTATAGCCGCCCGTGAACACAAGGCGAATATTAGATGGAAGGAGATGCTATCTTTAAGGTTTCGCGGGCGGGCGTGGTGTTTGTGGGTGTGTGTGGGGGGTGGAGGGGTGGGGGTGTGGGTGGGGAGGGGTGGAGGGAGGAAGGGGAAGGGAGGGGAGGGAGGGAGGGGAGGGAGGGAGGGGAGGGAGGGGAGGGGAGGGAGGGTGGGGTGGGGGAGGGAGGGGGGAGGTTCGTGTGTGGTGTGGGGGGTGGGGGAGGGAGGGGTGGAGGGGGGAGGGGAGGGGGAGGGAGAGGGGTCGTGTGTGGGGGGGGGGGAGAAGGAAGGGGGTCGTGTGTGTGTGGGGGGGTCGTGTGTGGGGGGAGGGGGTGGTGTGTGATCGTATGTGTGTGTGTGTGTATGTGTTTCCTGAAAGTTGTTTGTATTTAATATAAGCATGTGTGTTTGTATTTGTGTCTACTGTGTGTTTGCAAACATATAGTGCGTGTGTCTGTAAGTAATTCATGATATTACTGCCAAAAAAAAAAAAAGAGGAATAACAGGAATATTCCCAAATTTTTTTTCTCGAGAATATACGAATGCCTTTTTTCTAAGATATATATTTTTTGAAGCTATTGAGCCATTTTCTTTTTTTTCCTTTTGACTCCTATGTTGAAGATGAATTCATAGGGATGTCTTTTGATGAGAGAAGCATTGATTTTGTTTTTATAAAGAGTGAAATAAGTATATTTCTGGTTGCATGGTTTCTGGTAACATTTTGTTGCTAAGGAATCGATTAGTTTCAAGTATGATATTAATCATTCTTATTAGTAAAGGTCAAGTGTATGTATTTAATGTATATAAATGTAGTCTACAGTGATCTTGACCGAACTCTTATAATAATTTCTTTTGACTTTACCAATTTTTTTTTTTTTTTTTTTTTTTTTTGGTAACGATGTCGGGATGAGAATCAAGATAGTGAGATGCACACGTGGTAAAATAATTAAAAAAAGGATGGAATCTAATTTAATCAATAAACTTTCCAATTGTCACTGATATAAGGTTAGATGCTTTCCACACACACACACACACACACAAACGCACACACAGACACACACACACACACACTCACACGCACACACATACTGAAGACTATTCTTGGTATAACTTAATCAGCGGTATTGTTTAAAAAAAAAAAGTAAAAATAATTTCATTTGTTTAATTCCATAAAGAAAAACTTATTTCAAGTGTGTCGGGAATATTCATGATTGTTTATTTATTTTCTTTTATAATATCAGTAAATTGTTGAATGATATCTCCCCTTCAATGAAGAGATAATTATAATTATCCGAGATAATATATTTTATCAGTAAGCACTATATATACGAAGATAATTTATCACTGACTTGATTCAAAAGGACACACACACTCTCACGCACATTGGTATTCAATGGTAATAATAATAATGATAAAGATGATAGCAATGATAATACTGATTGAAATCAAATCAAACAAAAACTGTATTCAATATAAATCCTCAACATATATAACTATTCTTTATTTATCCTCATTTAGTTTTTTTATATATATATATATATATATATATATATATATATATATATATATATATATATATATAAATATATATATATATATATATATATATATATATTATATATATATTACAAAACAGTAGGTTTGTAGTGTATGTATTTATATATGTATATAAATGTGTGAGACTGACACATTTATATACACACATATATATGAAACATATTTCATATATTTATTATGAAATATATGTAATGTAATATGTTTTTTGTAAATAAAAGTACTTACCATAGCTTGTCCTCAGTCCTGTGAAATATATATTATCAACAATTTAATTTTATAAGAAAACAGCCTATCATGTATTTATTTTGGAATAGCTATAAGTCATTCATTTTACTATTAAGTTTGATTCATTTGATCATTTCCCCTTCCTCCTTGTCTATCTTGTTTATCTTCTACTTATTAGACCTCTCTTCATGAGTTGATAAACAATAAGAGAGACAGAGGAACGCAAGGTACCAGAGAATATAAATTTATGTTGATAATTATGATAATTGTATATATCTACTCTTTTCACGAGACAAAATAGTTAATAAATTATAAACCGTCTTTAATAAAATACTAATAGATTTTTTTAATTTTTGCTCTTTGTCTTTGTTTTTTTTTGCACGATCTCTTAGTTTCATTGACTAACGATTAAAAACGAAACATTTTTTTCCTCTTCTCTTGGTCACTGTTTGAATTTGAAATTGAATTTGTGGTGAATAACGAAAAAAAAAAAAAAAAAAAGATCCAACAAGTTTTCATGAAAAAAGGACAACCTTAAAACTCCTTTTCTGTCTTATTTCTAAAATCCATGCTGGGTTCATAGATATAAATGTCAATAAGGATTATTCAGCAATAAATCACATACTAATGTTGCAGGTACGTGTACTGACGGGTGTAGCACCAGCCAGTACACGTCCAGAACTGGAAGAACTACGCAATTTTTTGCTCCAGAAAGTCTACAGAAATATCCAGCAGAGACAGGTTCCCTGGTTATTGAGTGAGGATAAACTTGGAGGTCAATTTGATTTAAAATCTAGCACCCTCACCTCTGACAAGAAACTAGCAATTAAGCAACGCTGTCTTGATTTTATGCATAAGGCCATAAACCAGACTGATAAAAGGATTGATAAAACAACAATGAAAATGAACTACATCAAATATCTTGGTCCACAGAAATGTCTCAGTCAAGTTAGACCAAAATTTTGTGATCTTCCCTTAGCAAGCTTAGCAAGAGAGAAGGGCTTTGATGTCAAAGAAGTTGAGAATCGGTTTGAAAAAAAATCACTGAAAACAAACTGGAAAGAAGAATTCCCTGAATTTGAAATACCCAAAGACCCAGTGAAATTTTGGTG
>NW_028234424.1:771884-786884 GCF_977035675.1 Penaeus japonicus | reverse complement strand
ATCCAATCTGATATGTTCCCTTGACTATACTCTCCCCTCCTCCCTCTCCTCTTTTTTTTTAATGTTTACTTTCTGTTCTTTTTTTGCTTTGCCCTTAATCTTGTATATCCTTTCCCTCAAACTTTTTCTGCCCTCATCTCTGCTATTTTCTCATTCCTATCAATATTGCAGTCCTATTGTTTGCTCATTTCTTTCATGTTCCAACTTCTCCCTTATCCTAGCCTAGGTTAGCCTAGCATAGTTCTTTGTTTCTTGTCTTTTCGTTTCACCCTTATTCCTACCTTCTTTACTATTCTGTTATCTTATTCTCTTCTTTATATACTTCTTACTTCCTAATATATTTTACTCTATATCCTTTGTTTCTCTTTTTTTTCTACCTCCTAGCCTCCATGCCTATCTTACTTGTATGCTTATTTTTTCTGCCCTCATTTATCACCTTTATCTTTCTCACATCCCTTCCCCTTATCCTAAAACCTTGTATCCATTCCTATGACCCTATTCCAACCCTTTTAGACCCTACATCCTGCCTTTTCCTTGGCCACAACGAATCTGTCTGATCCTGGAGAAATCCCAGCACACGGATCGCCCGAAGCTCCCTTATTTCTTTTATTCATTATATGCCTTTTATTATTGTATATTCACTCCACTGTATGATCTGGTCATGATGCTTATATGTATTGTCAAATTAAATCATATAGAACTAGGGAATGAGAACTTTGTTTACTTTTATTTGTCGGGACTTTTAGAGAACCCTTGCCATTCCAAATGACCGTTTTTTTTTTACGTTGTATTGTTAAATCATTGCTAAACCTCATTCAACAAGCAAATGTATACATGCTTAGACAATATGTTCATGTCATATGTTTACGTCATTTTATATTCCTAGTATCATGTTTTACCACTGGCTTTTATTTTCCAAGATTTACGTAACTTTATAAATATATTTGACAGACCTAAAACCCTGAATTTAATGATATGATCTGTTTTATATTTGTTTTATGATTATTATTTTTAAACAATGTATTCATGAATGTTTATTTGATTTAGGAGAACCATTTGTGTTTTATTTTAGCGATAGTCTTTTTTTTATACCGAAATGTTTTGTAAGTGTTTGTTTGTTTGTTCTTTCCTCTTTTATCTTACTTTATTTGAATTTTTTATAATGGACTTTAGCCCTGTACACCCCTTTTATAAACTTGTTTATCAAATTTTAGTAAGAATTTCTTATAATTATTTGTTTTAAAAATGTTTACATTTTGTTTGTTCGGCCACCGCCTATATAAGACGCCGTTTCTGTTGGAATAAATGAGTGTTAAGACGAACGTGTGTTTTGGTGTTCCTCCCCCTGGATCTTACAGTGACGACGACAACGCTGCAGAGAAAAGGTTGTATCTGACCCGATTCTTGCCTATTGATAGGGAAAAGCTGGGTATTCCAGACATGAGATACATATATATATATTTAACAAAGAAAAGCGTTTAAACCACAGCCTCATAGGGACCCTCGTTCTTCATTTAAAGGCTTGAAGGGCTTTATGATTTTTTGTTTGTTTGTTTTGTTTTATGGAGTAAACAGGGCCCCTCTATCCCTGGCCCTTATTTCTTATCCCGCCTCACGGGGCATTTTTTTAAGAACTCCTACCCACGGATACCCTTACACCATCCTCACTACTATCAATATAAACATTATTATCATCATTACCATTATGATTATAATTTGTATTAGCATTAATATTCCTAGTAGCAGCAGTAGTAGTTGTTGTAGTACAATTACTATTACTATTACCAACATGATCACTATTAATGCTACTAATACTACAATTATAGTTATGATAATAATCGCTATTGTAGTGAATTATCCCCTGGTATCAGGCGGGTCATCCCGCAGACTTCGGGCCGCCTGTCCCCTGACGTCACGAGAGAATCTACGGACTTTTCCGCCCTGCAAGATGATTTGGCTTCGCTATTTCGTGTGTGTGTGTGTGTTCGTTTTTTTTTAAATAAGAATAAAGTGCGTTTTTATTTTCCTTCGATTTACCTTTCTGATTTGTTCCGTGTTCTTCGTCTACATCTACATTTCTATTACTCTACACAACAAGTACTTATACACTGCTTACCTTATATTCTTTACTTACCTTCCCTTGATTTTGTCTCTTTTCCTTCGACCATAACACCTTACCTTCATTTTTCATCTGTGTATCTCTTCCTGTTCTCTCTCGTTTCTCCGCTCGGATCCCTTTTTTACTTTTTCCTACTTTCCTGTTTTAAGTCTTTTATATGCCCATTTTTGTATGTTTTATTTCTAGTTTTATTTTATGTATTTTAAGTTTAATTTTAAGACGCACCTTTTTCATTTTTAATTATAATATATTGGATTATCGGCAAAACCTCATCATAAGCGCGGGAAACTGCCACATAAAAGGTCAGGCCAGGGCAACTAACGAGAGAGGGTTCTTGGACTTGTGTAGTGGCAGACGACCTCTTGGATCTTTACCTGGCTGGCAGTATCCTGTGCTGTATGGTTTTACCCTCTTTTTATCAAGTAAGTGTATGGTGTGTTGTCATTGCATATTGGTTTTGTTCGAATGACTGTGTTAATAAATGTATAATATGGATGCTCCTTTTTTTTTTGTCGCCTTTTAAATTTGCCAGTTCAGTATTATTTTAATGGTGGCTACGGGATGGGCTTTCTTTCCTTACACCCGAGAGACATCTTATCTAAAATGCGCCAGACCCACACATTAAATAATGACGTGTAGTTGGGTACCACGCTACCATACTAAACATCTATTATAAACTCTACGGAGTTTATTAAATACCCACTACAGTTATCATTATCATCATTGTTATTGTTATTATCATTTACATTGTTTTTGTTCTTGCTGTTAATAATGTAAATTGCTATTTCTATTATCGTCGCTATCATTATCATTATTATCATTTATATATGTTATATTCATTACTATTAGCATTTGCATTATCATTTTTATTATAATTATCATTATCACTCTCATTACAATTTTTGTCATCATTATTATCATTATCGTGTTTATCATTTCCATTCTTATTTTTACCTCTACCAGTTTTTATCGTTATCAATACTATTTTTGTTATTATTATCATCAATATAAATATCATTTTCATTATCATTATCATTTTCTTTATTAATAATACCATTATCATTTTTATCATTAACCCATTGCGTACGGGTGTCATGACATACATGACGTAGGAACTTTGGCCTGACGACGGGCGTCATGACGTACACGACGTTCGGGGATTTTGGATCACTGTGCTATTTTATTTTGCTATGAAAAAGGAATGAGTGATGATGGCTACTGCAGTCATAATTACTATAATTACCGTAATATCGTGCAAGCTTAACGTCCAAAACCTAGATGGCACCACTTTTTTCTAGCACCAGCAGGTGAGAGAGCCTTGAATGGCACCCATCCACGGTCTCTAGCATGCACTGTCTCTATAGAGCGATGGCACACACTAAGTTGATGAACCCTTGCTCTAAAGTACCGCCGATGAAGGATGTGCAGGCAGAACGAGAAGAGGAAGGTGACTCAATCCATACCCAGTGTCTAAAATGTGCTCCTGTGCCAATATGGATGCCTTTCAATGTGGCACTCACAGTCACAAGCACAGGTTTCATTCCTCTTCCCTACCTCTTCTTGTTATCTTTATTGTAGGTGGTTATATGTTTCGTATTCGTTCATGACAGCACAAAAATACGAAAAAATAAAGTTGCCTTTTGTCCTCCCATAAAACAGCAATACTTCTATCACATTGAGTATAAAGAAAATAATGAGCTAATATGGATAACATACTACAATTTTAGTCAACTGCAGCACTGATAGAGCCTGTCATACGGCACATATAAGTCTCTAAACTCAATAAAACACACAAAAAAATAAAACACAAAAACCGCTCTAGTTTTACAATGAACGACTGAAAGAGATTTGGATGCTTCAAATTATATTGCTTCAAGTGGTCTCTCTCTAAAATAAAACCTATCCTGGAGGCTGGGCAAGCAAATTTATCTCCGTCTGCAATGGGTTAATAATATCATTATCATTTTTATCATTGATATTATCATTATCATCCTTTTATCATTATTACCATGATTATCATTACTATCATCATTATTATCATTGTTATTCCTTTTGTTGATGTTATCATTGTTAGAGAGAGAAATGCAAAGAGCTTCAGAAGAGAATATAAACCCACGTGTTTATAGAATAGAAAATTCCTTTGAAACTCTTTTCTTTTCAACGTAACAAAGGAAGGATCAGAAGGCTTAGAAATAGGAAAGAAAAAGGAGAGAAAGATGTAGAGAGAGAGAGAAAACAAAAATCATTCTGTACATATGTGATAAACCCACTTGTACGTACATACAAATATATTTCCTTTCTGCTTTTAATATTAGCATGGCGTACAGAACCTGAGCATTAGAAAAAAAAAAATGAAACGAAATAGCTTTTAACAACATTCCAAAATTATAAAACTTAATTCCAATGTTCGGTATTGAACCAACGTATCATATGCCTTCCTTTACATATAAGATATCATACATATCATCTTATGTAATTTGTTTATACTTTCTAAGGTAGCTGTGTAAGAATCACGTGTCTTTCTTAAACACCGAAAGTTTATACAATCAATGTTTGTAGAAATGTGTTGATACCGAGCCGGTTTTGGCTTCGTGTGGCTGTTGGAGTGTGAGGTTATTTCTATGAATGATGGTTCACTTAAGGAAAGCATATGTTTTGTAAAAGATTTGTAGCCTCAGATTGTATGTACCCTTTTGGTACCATTGTACCGCAGGTGGCAGTACTGATTTTGATGCAGTTGTATGCACGTGGGAACCTTGATTTTAATACAATTGTGTACCGCAATTAAGGGAGGGAAGGGAAAGCAAGTTTAGGGGTTGTCAAGAATATGCAACTTTTAGTATTTTTAGTGCGGTGTTAAAGGAAAATCGTTTCTTTGTAAATAAGGACATATATATACATTCTATTACGGATGACCCTCTCCCGGGGAAAAAATAAATAAAATGAAAACCATATTTTTCAATATTAAAATATTCATAATAACTATGGTATTGTTGGATAAAGACGCAACCACACGTAGCGAAAAAACAAACCTTTGGGCATGACGTAGCTTTAATTATGACGTAACCCATAAAAGCTCTTTTCTTCTGGAAACGAAAAATAACCGAGATATATTATTTTGAAAATAATTAAAAACGATTAACGGGAGAGATGATTCCACCGTCTTAACAAACATCTGACTGAAAAATATCGGCTCTGCGCATGCGCCAACCTCCCCCGCGGAAATACAAAAAAGTATCGATAGACGGCAATACTGTCACGTGATAATAATAGCACCAATAGGGAAACAATAGGTCTAACCGACAAAATGATCGACCAATCACGGACAATTGACCATAAAGTCTGGGTCTTTGCTTGAATTTCAAAATCAGTTTCGAGATGGCTACATTGTGTGCAAGACGTAGGTACACTCCATGGGAATTCATCATGTTTTTTTATAAAGATAACGCTGCATCACTGAAATAATTACGTGACCACGGTGCTCTGCCAATGGAAATGGAGTGCAAAAACTGTGAATTACGACCCGGCCCCTCACACGCCTCCAATTAAGGTAAGAAGTGGTAACATTCGAAGATAAAAGTCAGATGCTACGAAGTGCCCTTGGCTAGGGCAGGCTAAAGTCATTGAAAGTGAACCTGCCACGCAGTGGTTAAATAAGGGGGGGTCCAGGGGGGGGCGAAGCCCCCCCTTGGCCTGGGCAGACCAAAAATCAGTCAGTTCCGTGGTCGGTGGTGGACGTTCGTTTTGAAAAGTTACCGGCCACGCAGTGGCCTTAAAAGTAGGGGGGGTCCAGGGCTAGGGCAAACCCAAAAACTAGGTTAGGTTAGGTTAGGTTTATGGGTTGGGTTTTGATTACGCAAAAAGCCCTTTAAATTTCGCGCCAGAATTCGTTAGTTCCGTATCGACGGTGGCGCGCGTGTGGGGAGGGAGGGAGGGGGGGGGTGTAACTCAACAACGAAAGGTTTCCGATGGAAATGAGTAGCGAAACTGTACAAAACAGAACGAAAACTACCAGAAAAAATATCGTGTCGTGCCTAGAGGTTTGGTTGCGTCTTTATCCAAATTTACCATAACTATAACTACAAGAACAATAAGGAAATGAAAGTAACATTCAGGATAAAAATAACAAAACAAGAGGCGGAAAAGTTTTCTTCTTTTCAGATCTGTTCCAGCATTGCGGGTTCCCGGGTTCGAGACTCGAATGAAACGTTTCTTCGGGAAGAGCTGACAGGTGTCCTTGGCACTTGCTCGTGTTTGGCGGTTCACGAGCGTTCTCTTCGGAGAGAACGTCCCCCTCTCGAGGTCAAAGGTCACTCAGGTCGGCAACCACGCAGAGAGGCAGCAACAAGCCTCTCGATTACAAGTCAGTTGAAATCGGTACGAGGTTCAGGGTGGATCCGATTCGCTGGTTGTTTTGCAATCATTCTTTTGGCATGGATTTAGGTTAAAAACAATGTTTAAATGTTCAGTTCATTTAAAGTATTCTTCAACACTTTTTTATACCTTCATTACTGTATATTCATTCAATTTTCAACTTACAGAAACATAATTAACAAAATACATTTGTCTCCAAATCAATATATTGTTATGCTGCCATACAACTCAAGTAAAAATCTTCAAAAGGATATAAAACATAGAGTAAATTGTCTGTTGACAAGCTTGTTATCATGAACATTGCATCAGTAAAACAAGAAGACGAAAGAGATGAGAAAAATATATACACCAAGCTTTTTTTTTTTTTTTTTTTTTTCGTTATTCACCACAAATTCAAATTCAAATTCAAATTCAAATTCAAGCAGTGACTAAGAGAAGAGGAAAAAAAAGGTTCGTTTTTAATCGTTAGTCAATGAAACTAAGAGATCGTGCAAAAAAACAAAGACAAAAGGGAAAAAAAATCTATTAGTATTTTATCAAAGACAGTTTGTAATTTATTAACTATTTTGTCTCGTGAAAAGAGTAGATATATACAATTATCATAATTATCAACATCAATTTATATTCTCTGGTACCTTGCGTTCCTCTGTCTCTCTTACTGTTTATCAACTCATGAAGAGAGGTCTAATAAGTAGAAGATAAACAAGATAGACAAGGAGGAAGGGGAAATGATAAACAAATTAATCAAACTTAATAGTGAAATGAATGACTTAAAGACATTCCAAAATAAATACACAATGAGACTAATTTTCATAAAATGAAATAGTTGATCATATATATTTCACGGGACTGACGACAAGCTATGGTGGGTACTTATATACACAAGCCTAACTGGGGGAAATGGTTTGTAGTGTATGTATTTATATGTGTATATAAATGTGTGAGACTGACACATTTATACACACACATATTTCATATATATATATATATTATGAAATATATGTAATATAGTACGTTTTTTTAAATAAAAGTACTCACCATGGCATATCCTCAGTCTCATGATATATATTATATTAACAGCTTTTATAAAGAAACTGCATAGAGTGTATTTATTGTGGAATGTTTTTAAGTCATTCATTTTACTATTAAGTTTGATTAATTTGTTTATCATTTCCCCTTCCTCCTTGTCTATCTTGTTTATCTTCTACTTATTAGACCTCTCTTCATGAGTTGATAAACAGTAAGAGAGACAGAGGAACGCAACGTACCAGAGAATATAAATTGATGTTGATAATTATGATAATTGTATATATCTACTCTTTTCACGAGACAAAAGAGTTAATAAATTACAAACTGTCTTTGTAAAAATACTAATATATATTTTTTTTGCCCTTTGTCTTTGTTTTTTTTTGTTTTTTTTGCACGATCTCTTAGTTTCATTGACTAACGATTAAAAACGAAACTTCTTTTTTTTCCTCTTCTCGTAGTCACTGTTTGAATTTGAATTTGTGGTGAATAACGAAAAAAAGAAAAGAAAAAAAGAAGCTTAGTGTATATATTTTTCTCATCTCTTTTGTCTTCTTGTTTTACTGATGTAATGTTCATGATAACAGGCTTGTCAACATACAATTTATTCTATGTTTTATATCCAACAGACAATTTACTCTATGTTTTATATCCAACAGACAATTTACTCTATGTTTTATATCCAATAGACAATTTACTCTATGTTTTATATCCAACAGACAATTTACTCTATGTTTTATATCCAACAGACAATTTACCCTATGTTTTATATCCAACAGACAATTTACCCTATGTTTTATATCCAACAGACAATTTACTCTATGTTTTATATCCAACAGACAATTTACTCTATGTTTTATATCCAACAGACAATTTACTCTATGTTTTATATCCAACAGACAATTTACTCTATGTTTTATATCCAACAGACAATTTAATTTATGTTTTATATCCAACAGACAATTTACTCTATGTTTTATATCCAACAGACAATTTACTCTATGTTTTATATACAACAAACAATTTACTCTATGTTTTATATCCAGCAGATAATTTACTCTTTGTTTTATATCCTTTTGAAGATTTTTACTTGAGTTGTATGGCAGGTGATCAATATATTTATTTGGAGACAAATATATTTTTTTTTATGTTTCTGTAAGTTGAAAATTGAATTAATATACAGTAATGAAGATATAAAAAAGTGTTAAAGAATACTTTAAATGAACTGAACATTTAAACATTGTTTTTAACCTAAATCCATTGCTAAAGAATTATATAGCGATGATAATAGAAATAGCAATTCACATTATTAACAGCAAGAACAAAATCAATGTAAATGATAATAACAATAATACTGATAATAATGATAACGATTATTATCATAACTATAATTGTAGTAGTAGTAGCATTAATAGTAATCATGTTGGTAATAGTAATAGTAATTATACTACAACTACTACTACTGCTGCTACTAGGAATATTAATGCTAATACAAATTATGATCATGATAGTAATGATGATAATAATGTTTATGTTGATAGTAGTGAGGATGATGATAATAATGATGATTGTGATGATAATGAAATTAACACACTAATAGTAATTACGATAGCATAAATGATAATGATGTATAACATACTGTATATATGAATATATATTAATACAAGTATATATATAGATATAAGTATATAAATATGTATGTGTATATATATATATATATATATATATATATATATATATATATATATATATATATTTATATATACACAAACACACCGATACACACACACACCCATATATATATATATATATATATATATATATATATATATATATATATATATATATATATATACATATATATATATATTAATAACACTAAAAGAAAGGAAAAACTTGCAGTGGCAGTGTTATTAATTCTGTTATGTGCACGTTACTGTGTTTTTTTGTGATTCATAAATATATTATATATATATATATATATATGTATATATATATATTTATATACATATATATATATATATATATATATATATATATATATATATATGTATATATATATGTATGTATATATATATATATATATATATATATATATATATATATATATATATATATATATATATATATATATGTATTTTTATATATATATATATATATATATATATATATATATATATATATATATATATATGTGTGTGTGTGTGTGTGTGTATACTGTATATATATATATATATATATATATATATATATATATATATATATATATATATATATATATATATATATATATATATATATATACATACACACACATATATATGCATATATACACATAGGTATTTATATACATATACATATATATATATGAGAATATGGTAGAATGCAGTAACGCATTTTTTAATATATACAAATTTTAACCTCCCTGATCGGGACTCGAACCCGCGCCGTAAGATCGACAGGCACGGATGATACCGCTCGGCTACACGACCCGACAAAAGAGATGTTCAACCAGACGCCTTATGAGATGTCATGGACATTACCTATGTGTTCTTAGCAGAACAGTGATAGCGAATTTTTACGAACAACTCCCGCGGGCGCTCGGCAGCCACGGAATCACAAATTCAAGTCCCAAATCAGGTTACCAAGGTTATATATGTGAGAAGATGGTAGAATGCAGTAACGCATTTTTTTAATATATACAATTTTTTTTTATATATTAAAAAATTGTATTCAAATTGGTATTCAATGGTTATAATGATGATAATAAAGATGATAGCAATGATAATACTGATTGAAATAAAATGAAACAACAACTGTATTCAATATAAATCCTCAACACATATAACTATTCTTTATTTATCCTCATTCAGTTTATATATATATATATATATATATATATATACATATATATATATATATATATATATATATATATATATATATATATATATATATTTATATTACAGAACAGTAATCAAATATGATTTTACTTTATTGTAAATTTGGTCACAAGCCTAACTGGGGTAAATGGTTTGTTGTGTATGTATTTATATGTGTATATAAATATGTGAGACTGACACATTTATATACACATATATATATATATATATATATATATATATATATATATATATATATATATATGAAACATATTTCATATATATATTATGAAATATATGTAATGTAGTACGTTTTTTTGTAAATAAAAGTACTCACCATAGCATGTCGTCAGTCCCGTGAAATATATTTTATCAACAATTTCACTTTATGATCAGGAGAGCTATAAAATATTTATTTTGGAATGACTTTATGTCATTTATTTTACTATTAAGTTTGATTAATTTGTTTATCATTTCCCCTTCCTCCTTGTCTATCTTGTTTATCTTCTACTTATTAGACCTCTCTTCATGAGTTGATAAACAGTAAGAGAGACAGAGGAACGCAAGGTACCAGAGAATATAAATTGATGTTGATAATTATGATAATTGTATATATCTACTCTTTTCACGAGACAAAACAGTTAATAAATTACAAACCGTCTTTAATAAAATACTAATAGATTTTTTTTTTGCTTTGTCTTTGTTTTTTTTTTCCACGATCTCTTCGTTTCATTGACTAACGATTAAAAACGAAACTTTTTCTTCCTCTTCTCTTAGTCACTTCTTGAATTTGAATTTGAATTTGTGGTGAAAAACGAAAAAAAAAAAAAAAAAGCTTGGTGTATATATTTTTCTCATCTCTTTCGTCTTCTTGTTTTACTGAAGCAATGTTCATGATAACAGGCTTGTCAACAGATAATTTACTCTTTATCTTATATCCAACAGACAATTTACTCTATGTTTTATATCCTTTTGAAGATTTTTACTTGAGTTTTATAGCAGCAGACCAATATATTGATTGGGAGACAAATATATATTTTTTTTTATGTTTCTGTAAGTTGAAAATTGAATGAATATACAGTAATGAAGATATAAAAAGGTGTTAAAGAATACTTTAAATGAACTGAACATTTAAACATTGTTTTTAAGCTAAATCCATATCAAAAGAATGATTGCAAAACAACCAGCGAATCGGATCCACCCTGAACCTCGTACCGATTTCAACTGACTTGTAATCGAGAGGCTTGTTGCTGCCTCTCTGCGTGGTTGCCGACCTGAGTGACCTTTGACCTCGAGAGGGGGACGTTCTCTCCGAAGAGAACGCTCGTGAACACGAGCAAGTGCCAAGGACACCTGTCAGCTCTTCCCGAGGAAACGTTTCATTCGAGTCTCGAACCCAAGAACCCGCAATGCTGGAACGGATCTGAAAAGAGGAAAACTTTTCCGCCTCTTGTTATTATTATTATTATTTTTATCCTGAATGTTACTTTCAATTCCTTATTCTTCTTGTAGTTACAGTTATTATGAATATTTTAGTATTGAAAAATATAGTTTTCATTTTATTATTTTTTTTTTCCCGGAAGAGGGTCATCCGCAATAGAATGTAAATATATGTCCTTATTTAGAAAGAAACGTTTTTCCTTTAACACCGCACTAAAAATACTAAAAGTTGCATATTCTTGACAACCCCTAAACTTCAGAGTTGCCAACTTAGCGATTTTGGCGCTAAATCTAGCTCTTTTTCAAGTTATTTAGCGCTTAAATTTATCATTTAGCTCCTTAGCGCCTTTTTTATCGCTTTTTTAAAATACTTAGCTCCAAATTTAGCGCCTTATGGCTCATTACAGTTGCTCTTTATCATGTACTTTTTATATTTTCATTTTTTTATTAATTAATTTGTTTATTTATTTATTTAGTTTTAGCTACCACGTAATGTCAGTACCCCACACGCTTGATGTACGCATTTTGTGACAAACATACGTAAAATAAATACCTCTATAGGTGTGTAATGCTTTGTTTTATCAATAAAATAAAATCATGGCTGGTGCGGGAGAACCGAACCTGTCGGCCACTCGTCAGAGTCCTGTCCAAGTTGCACAGTTGCGTGTGTTGCTGCCATTCCAGTCTGAAATGCTAGGTAGTTAAGTTAAACAATATTGTACTACCTTTTTCATTGGATACTGTTATCATTAGTAATTTCCTAACACTACCTCACTCGAATGCAGATGTGGAACGCATCTTCAGTCACATGAATATCGTGAAGTCAAAGCTACGAAATCGGCCGAGTATCAAAAGCTTAAATGCGTTGCTGACTATTAGATATGGACTACGAAGAAATGGAAGCTGCTGCTATGATTACAAACTGCCTAAGGAAGTACCCCAAAGTATTGGAACACTTAAAGCATACGAGTCATCACAATCTCCAGCAGGATGCTCACACACACAACCACAGCAGAGTGCCGCCACAGACGAAGAGATTGGAGACTGGGAGCTGGCAGATTTGGAGTAAAAGTGAGTATTTTGCTGTGAATCCATTATATTTTATGCTACATATATTTCAGCATTAAAAGTTAGGTGAAAGGACAATTAATTGGGATACTACACAACTTTGCGAAATTTAGCGCTTTTTAGGGGTGGACATAGCGCCTTTTCAAATTACGAGTTGGCAACTCTGCTAAACTTGCTTTCCCTTCCCTCCCCCCCCCCCCTTAATTGCGGTACACAATTGTATCAAAATCAAGGTTCCCACGTGCATACAACTGCATCAAAATCAGTACTGCCACCTGCGGTACAATGGTACCAAAAGGGTACATACAATCTGAGGCTACAAATCTTTTACAAAACATATGCTTTCCTTAAGTGAATCATCATTCATAGAAATAACCTCACACTCCAACAGCGACATGAAGCCAAAACCGGCTCGGTATCAACACATTTCTACAAACATTGATTGTATAAACTTTCGGTGTTTAAGAAAGACACGTGATTCTTACACAGCTTCCTTAGAAAGTATAAACAGATTAAATAAGAGGATATGCATGATATCTTATATGTAAAGTAAGGCATATGATACGTTGGTTCAATACCGAACATTGGAATTAAGTTTTATAATTTTGGAATGTTGATAAAAGCTATTTCGTTTCATTTTTTTATTCTAATGCTCAGGTTCTGCACGCCTTGCTAATATTAAAAGCAGAAAGGAAATATATTTGTATGTACGTACAAGTGTGTTTATCACATATGTACAGAATGATTTTTTTTTCTCTCTCTCTCTACATCTTTCTCTCCTTTTTCTTTCCTATTTCTAAGCCTTCTGATCCTTCCTTTGTTACGTTGAAAAGAAAAGAGTTTCAAAGGAATTTTCTATTTTATAAACACGTGGGTTTATATTCTCTTCTGAAGCTCTTTGCATTTCTCTCTCTAACAATGATAACATCAACAAAAGGAATAACAATGATAATAATGATGATAGTAATGATAATCATGGTAATAATGATAAAAGGATGATAATGATAATATCAATGATAAAAATGATAATGATATTATTAATGAAGATAATGATAATGCAAATGATATTTATATTGATAATAATAGCAAAAATAGTATTGATAACAATAAAAACTGGTAGAGTTAAAAATAAGAATGGAAATGATAAACAAGATAATGATAATAATGATAACAAAAATTGTAATGAGAGTGATAATGATGATTATAATAAAAATTATAATGCAAATGCTAATAGTAATGAATATAACATATATAAATGATAATAATGATAATGATAGCGATGATAATAGAAATAGGAATTCACATTATTAACAGCAAGAACAAAATCAATGTAAATGATAACAATAACAATGATGATAATGATAACGATTATCATAAATATAATTGTTGTAGAAGTAGCATTAATAGTAATCATCTTGGTAATAGTAATAGTAATTATACTACAACAACTACTACTGCTGCTACTAGGAATATTAATGATGATATAAATTATGATTATAATAATAATTATGGTATTAATGTTTATGTTGATAGTAGTGAGGATAATGATAATAATGGTGATTGTAATGATAATAAAATTAACACATTAATAGTAATTACGATAGTATAAATAATAATGATATATATCATACTGTATATAGGAATATATATAGATATAAGTATATATATGAATATAAGTATATATATATATATATAAATATATATATATATATATATATATATATATATATATATATATATATATATATATATACATACGTATATATATATATATATATATATATATACATATATATATATATATATATATATATATATATATATATATATATATATATATATACGTATGTATATATATATATATATATATATATATATATATATATATATATATATATATATACATATTTACACAAACACACACACACACTGAAGACTATTCTTGGTATAACTTAATCAGCGGTATTGTTAAAAAAAAAATATATATATATATGTATTTTCATTTGATTCTTTCCATGAAGAAAAACTTATTTCAAGTGTGTCGGGAATATTCATTATTTTTTTTTTTTTTTTTTATAATATCAGTAAATT
>NW_028234424.1:754384-756884 GCF_977035675.1 Penaeus japonicus | reverse complement strand
ATTATCATCATCCGAGATACATATATTTTATCAGTAAGCACTATCTATACGAAGATGATTTATCACTGACTTGATTCAAAAGGACACACACACTCTCACGCACATTGGTATTCAATGGTAATAATAATAATGATAAAGATGGTAGCTATGATAATACTGATTGAAATAAAATCAAACAACAACATATAACTATTCTTTATTTATCCTCATTTAGTTTATATATATATATATATATATATATATTATATATAATATATATTATATATATATTATATATATATATATTTTATATGTATGTATATATATTATGTATATATATATATATTATATATATATATATATATATTTATTATATTATATATATATATATAATATATACTATATATATATATATATATATATATATATATATATATATATATATATATAGATATATATAGATAGATAGATAGAGAGATAGATAGATAGATATAGATAGATATAGATAGATAGATAAACATATAGATATATAGATAGATAGATAGATAGGTAAGTAGATAGATAGATAGATATATAGAGATATATGTATATATATATATAATATATATATAATATATATATATATATATATATATATATATATATATATATTATATATATATATATATATATATATATTATATTACAAAACAGTAATTGAAGATTATTTTATTTTATTGTAAATTTGGTCACAAGCCTAACTGGGGTAAATGGTTTGTAGTGTATGTATTTATATGTGTATATAAATGTGTGAGACTGACATATTTATATACACACATATATATGAATCATATTTCATATATATATTATGAAATATATGTAATGTAGAACGTTTTTTTTGTAAATAAAAGTACTAACCATAGCATGTCGTCAGTCTCATGAAATATATTGTATCAACAATTTCATTTTAATAGTAATCGGTCTATATTGTATTTATTTTGGAATGTCTTTATGTCATTCATTTTACTATTAAGTTTGATTAATTTGCTTATCATTTCCCCTTCCTCCTTGTCTATTTTTTTTTATTTTTTTTGTAACGATGTCGGTATGAGAATCAAGATGGTGAGATGCACATGTGGTAAAATAATTTAAGAAAGTGTAAGGTGGCCAGATGCTGCATCTCGCGCTCTCTGCTCTCCCGTTCTGGCTGCCCTGGCCGGAGGACTGGACGTTGCCTGTCGCCTGTTTCTTTTTTTTTTTTAACCAATTATCTTTCTTTTTATTTGTTCTCTATTTTAGCATAGTTTCCCTTTTAACTGAAGTTTTCTGTAATTACTTTTATTATTCTATTTATATATTACGAGACCTTACATTGAATGTTTTTATTTGTCACCAAGTTTTATTTTTTTTTGTGTTTTAATACTTTGTGAACTTTTATGGTCTCAATGTTTCTTTGATTTTATTTTAAACTTTAAACTTTTTATGTATTTTATTTTTGTTTCGTTTTATTCCTTTTAGTTTATATGTTATGCTTTTTAGGATTTTATACATTTTGTTTTATATTTGTATCTCTCTTTTATGTTGTTTTTTTGCTAAATTTTATTATTTATAATATCCGTAAGATAATATGCCTCTGACGTCACCGAGGCAATGTTGACGTTTTTTAAAACAATAAAGCAGAGACGGTCAGACAGTCAACGAAGGTGTTTCCTTTACCCCAGTCCTCCAGAGTAGTTAACCGGCTGTGTCGCCATTTTTGGATTATCTGTGTCGAGCCAAGGAAGTGAACAACGGGGATACGATCACGAAGACAAGAGTTAAGTACTGAAGTGCCTGACATTCTTTGCTTAGGAGCTGGACGTGATCTAAAAGAACATTTTTATTAAATCTGATCAGACCCTTTTAGTGAACTTGGCTGGATTCCTTTTACCTAGTCTTTTTATACTTTGTGGTAGGAAGTCTGTGTTTTTTCATTTTAGTACACCAGACTGTTGTTTTCTTTTCTGCCGTATTTAGATTTTGTCAATCCTTAAGCCTTCAGCAGTGGCGTCAGATTTGCTGATCTAGCCTTTGTTTTTATTGGTAAGCCTTCTGCCAGATACTCCACTCGGGAGTATCTTTTCTTTAGTTTTAATATACGGCAGCTTTAATCATTTTAAGTGCCTTCTGCACATGTTTTGCCATTTTATATTTTACTAGTATTTTTCAATTAGTTTTAGAATTTTGTTTTATTAGGCTGAGCATCAGAAAGAGATTGTCACGCTGGAATACACCCATTTAACTGATTCAAATTCCCTCCCCCACGCTACCACTTTCAGGGTTTTGAATTGACAGGGGTTAGCCAGGCCCTTAGCGCTTGTTTCCCTGGCCAGCATCAAGGGAGGGCAAATAAGTTTTCACCTTTGACTTGATGAACTGGGACGAGGCCCCTGGGTTAACACGGACATCACACTACAATAATAATGATAGTAATGATAATCATGGTAATAATGATAAAAGGATGATATTGATAATATCAATGATAAAAATGATAATGTTATTA
>NW_028234424.1:744384-746884 GCF_977035675.1 Penaeus japonicus | reverse complement strand
ATTTTTCAAGAAACATGGTTTGAAGCGGGAAAATCTGAGAGGATGCACAACTGATGGGGCACCGGCAATGTTGGGGCGAAAGTCTGGTTTTAGAGCTCGTGTCATGGAAGTAGCACCTCATGTGACATTTATGCATTGCATGATACATCGGTTTGTTTTGTCATGCAAGGTTCTTCCTGCTGAACTAGCCAGTGTGTTATCACTGGTGGTCAAGATGGTTAACCAAGTAAAAGGGAGTGCTCTTAACAGCCGATTATTCAAACTATTGTGTGAAGATTTTGATGGTAATCACAGTGTACTTCTGTTCCATACTGATGTACGTTGGCTTTCCCGAGGAAGTGTCACAAAACGTATTTATGAGCTTCATGGAGAATTGCTAGAATTTTTTCAACATTCCCACAAGTGTGAAGATTTCGTCACTTCCTTAAAGGATCATTACTTCATGCTTAACCTTGCTTATCTTGTGGATATTTTTGATGCTCTAAATATGCTAAACCAGAGTCTCCAAGGAAGAGATGTAACAGTTTGTGGCAGTATAGCTAAACTCAAAGCATTCATTGCAAAACTTCGACTGTGGAGGGGAAACATTCAGTCTGATACCTTGACTATGTTTAGTAATGTAACAGAATATATAGATCAAAATCCACGATCTAAGACTGACAAGTTCACAGGATTAGTCACTGAGCATCTTATGAAGATGGAGGAAGAAATTAATAGTTATTTTCCAAGCCTTGATGGAGATGAATTTGTATATCTTAGGAATCCTTTCAGTACAGATGCTCAGGTGTTACAGGCTGGGACAGGTAGGCAGGAGGAGTTGGTAGAAATGCAACATGATGATTCTGCATTACATGTTTACTCTGAGAAAAATCTGTGTGGTTTTTGGTTTTCAATGAGAAACTCATACAGACAGATTGCTGAACCTGCTATTCGAGCACTGTTGGTATTTCCATCAACATGGCTTTGTGAGTCGGCATTTTCAGTACTGTTAGGTATCAAATCAAAATACAGATCAAAACTCACCTGAACATGATCTTCGTTGTGCAATTGCTAAAGTTTCCCCTCGTATCAGTGAGCTTGTTGCTAAAAAACAAGCTCACCCATCTCACTAGTTCTGTTTAGATTTGGTTACAATTGTTATCAATAATTCTGTCTCCATACTAGAGTGCATTAACATTTTTTTCCCTGTTTCTGCCTTATCTGCAGGACTGAATGTGTGTTGAATTGGTAGTGATCCATTTATGTTGAGTTAGTGCGATGCATTAAAATAAGAATACCTGAGTTTTGTTCATTAATGTTTTGGATAATAATAATAAAAAGGTGTGTATTGTATGTGCTGGATCAAAATATCAGTTACCTTAGTAATTGCTTTATTTCTGTTTTCATCATTTAAGATGCCTATGTAATCTAAACATGCAGACTCTTATAAACTTAAAATATCAAAATATTAAAATGTCCTTTTTTACTATTAAGCTTAATTTTTAGTGTTAGGGGTACATGGGAACCTATAAAAAACCTAAGGGGTACTGAGGAACAAAAAGTTTGGGAACCCCTGCCTTAGCAAGCTTAGCAAGAGAGGAGGGCTTTAATGTCAAAGAAGTTGAGAATCGGTTTGAAAAAATATCACTGAAAACAAACTGGAAAGAAGAATTCCCTGAATTTGAAATACCCAAAGACCCAGTGAAATTTTAGTGTCATGTATTACATCATGAAAATGCAATTGGGGAAAATTGTTACAAAGAACTGGCAGTTATTGCGCTGAACTCGTACTGTATTCCACTCAGTACATCCTTTGTTGAGCAGGTATTTTCCCATGTAACTAATGTTAAAACTAAAGCAAGAAACAAACTCAGCACAGGATCTCTTGAGCCCATCCTAAGAGTCAGAACACACCTACATAGAGGAAACTGCCACCAAAGTTTTACAGTAAGCAACAAAACGCTGGCCCTATTCAACAGCAACATGTACAGAAAGGAAAGTATTGGAGAATGTAGTGCATCAGGATCTTCTTCTGCTCCCACGTCAGCACTACCTGATGGCGACGAGGATAATGAAGTGGACTCCTATGAAGAAATTCTGTCAGTTCAGTATTAAACCAAGTATGTAAAATATAATTATGCTCATAGCTTTGATTCCCCAAAATTATACTCCTGCTGCAAAACTTAACATAGCCTATTATTTTTAATAAAATCTGCTTACTGAAGAGTAAGGGATGACTGTTAAAGAAATGTAAAGAAAAAACATATATGTATCATATCAGTAAACGATCAATAGGCAAAAGGAAATTAATATATGTTTGTCCTTTTCTGTCTTTTTTTCTGGGCGAGTCTGTCCATTTTTTAGCTCACACGTCTGGCAACCCTGGTATATATTTTTCTCATCTCTTTCGTCTTCTTGTTTTACTGATGCAATGTTCATGATAACAGGCTTGTCAACAGACAATTTTATTCTATGTTTTATATCTTTTTGAAGATTTTTACTTGAGTTGTATGGCAGCAGA
>NW_028234424.1:721884-736884 GCF_977035675.1 Penaeus japonicus | reverse complement strand
AACGAAACTTTTTCTTCTTCTTCTCTTAGTCACTGCTTGAATTTGAATTTGAATTTGTGGTGAATAACGAAAAAAAAAAAAAAAAAAAGCTTGGTGTATATATTTTTCTCATCTCTTTCGTCTTCTTGTTTTACTGATGCAATGTTCATGATAACAGGCTTGTCAACAGACAATTTACTTTATGTTTTATATCCAACAGACAATTTCCTCTATGTTTTATATCCAACAGACAATTCCCTCTATGTTTTATATCCAACAGACAATTTACTCTATGTTTTATATCCTTTTAAAGATTTTTACTTGAGTTGTATGGCAGCAGACCAATATATTGATTTGGAGACAAATGTATTTTTTTATTATGTTTCTGTAAGTTGAAAATTGAATGAATATACAGTAATGAAGATATAAAAAAGTGTTAAAGAATACTTTAAATGAACTGAATATCAAAACATTGTGTTTAACCTAAATCTATTGTAAAAGAATTATATAGCGATGATAATAGAAATAGCAATTCACATTATTAAGAGCAAGAACAAAATCAATGTAAATGATAATAACAATAACAATGATGATAATGATAACGATTATTATCATAACTATAATTGTAATAGTAGTAGCATTAATAGTAATCATGTTGGTAATAGTAATAGTAATTATACTACAACTACTACTACTACTGCTACTAGGAATATTAATGCTAATACAAATTATGATTATGATAGTAATGATGATAATAATGTTTATGTTTATAGTTGTGAGGATGATGATAATAAAAATAACACATTAATAGTAATTACGATAGTATAAATAATAATGATATGTAACATACTTTATATAGGAATATATATATATATATATATATATATATATATATATATATATATATATATATATATATACATGCACACACACGCACGCACACACACACACACTGAAGACTATTCTTGGTATTACTTCATCAGCGGTATTGTTAAAAAAAAAAAAAAAAAAGGAAAAATAATTTTATTCGATTCGTTCCATGAAGTAAAACTTATTTCAAGTGTGTCGGGAATATTCATGATCGTTTATTTATTTTCTTTTATAATATCAGTAAATTGTTGAATGATATCTCCCCTTCGATGAAGAGATAATTATAATTATCCGAGATACATATATTTTATCAGTAAGCACTATATATACGAAGATGATTTATCACTGACTTGATTCAAAAGGACACACACACTCTCACGCACATTGGTATTCAATGGTAATAATAATAATGATAAAGATGATAGCAATGATAATACTGATTGAAATAAAATCAAACAACAACTGTATTCAATATAAATCCTCAACACATATAACTATTCTTTATTTATCCTCATTTAGTTTATTTATATATATAGTTATATATATATATATATATATATATATATATATATATATATATATATTTATATTTATATATATATATAATGTATATATATTATATATATATATATATATATATATATATATATATATATATGTGTATGTATATATATATGTATATATATATATATTATATATATTATATATATATATATATATATATATAATATATGTATATATATATATATATATAATTATATATAAATAAATATATACTGCAAAACAGTAATTGAATATGATTTTATTTTATTGTAAATTTGGTCACAAGCCTAACTGGGGTAAATGGTTTGTAGTGTATGTATTTATATGTGTATATAAATATGTGAGACTGACACATTTATATACACACATATATATGTATGAAACATATTTCATATATATATTATAAAATATATGTAATGTAGTACATTATTTTTCAAATAAAAGTACTCACCTTAGCATGTCGTCAGTCCCGTGAAATATATTTTATCAACAATTTCATTTTAATAAAATCCAACCATTGATATATTTATTTTGGAATGTCTGTAAGTCATTCATTTTACTATTAAGTTTGATTAATTTGTTTATCATTTCCCCTTCCTCCTTGTCTATCTTGTTTATCTTCTACTTGTTAGACCTCTCTTCATGAGTTGATAAACAGTAAGAGAGACAGAGGAACGCAAGGTACCAGAGAATATAAATTGATGTTGATAATTATGATAATTGTATATATCTACTCTTTTCACGAGACAAAATAGTTAATAAATTTTAAACCGTTTTTGATAAAATACTAATATATATTTTTTTGCCCTTTGTTTTTTGTTTTTTGCACGATCTCTTAGTTTCATTGACTAACGATTAAAAACGAAACTTTTTCTTCCTCTTCTCTTAGTCACTGCTTGAATTTGAATTTGAATTTGTGGTGAATAACGAAAAAAAAAAATCTTGGTGTATATATTTTTCTCATCTCTTTCGTCTTCTTGTTTTACTGATGCAATGTTCATGATAACAGGCTTGTCAACAGACAATTTACCCTATGTTTTATATCCAACAGACAATTTACTCTATGTTTTATATCCAACAGACAATTTACTCTATGTTTTATATCCAACAAACAATTTACTCTATGTTTTATATCCAACAGACAATTCACTTTATGTTTTATATCCAACAGACAATTTACTCTGTGTTTTATATCCTTTTAAAGATTTTTACTTGAGTTGTATGGCAGCAGACCAATATATTGATTTGGAGACAAACGTATTTTTTTATATTATGTTTCTGTAAGTTGAAAATTGAATGAATATACAGTAATGAAGATATAAAAAAGTGTTAAAGAATACTTTAAATAAACTGAACATTTAAACATTGTTTTTAACCTAAATCTATTGCAAAAGAATTATATAGCGATGATAATAGAAATAGCAATTCATATATAAGACAAAAGCATTGTTTTTGTTTTTTATTGAGAGTGAAATAACTATATTTCTGGTTGCATAGTTTCTGGTAACATTTTGTTGCCAAGGAATCCAGTAGTTTCCAGTATGATATCAATAATTATTATTAGTAAAGGTCAAGTGTATGTATTTAATGTATATAAATGTAGTCTACAGTGATCTTGAACGAACTCTTATAATAATTTCTTTTGACTTTACCAATATTTTTTTTTTTTTTTTTGTAACGATGTCGGGATGAGAATCAAGATAGTGAGATGCACACGTGGTAAAATAAGTTAAAAAAGGGATGGAATCTAATTTGATCAAAAAACTTTCCCAACTGTCACTAATATAAGGTTAGATGCTTTCCACACACACACATACACGCACACACACTGAAGACTATACTTGGTATAACTTAATCAGCGGTATTGTTAAAAAAAAAAAGTAAAAATAATTTCATTTGCTTCGTTCCATGAAGAAAAACTTATTTCAAGTGTGTCGGGAATATTCATGATTGTTTATTTATTTTCTTTTACAATATCAGTAAATAGTTGAATGATATCTCCCCTTCGATGAAGAGATAATTATAACTATCCGAGATACATATATTTTATCAGTAAGCACTATATATACGAAGATAATTTATCACTGACTTGATTCAAAAGGACACACACACTCTCACGCACTTTGGTATTCAATGGTAATAATAATAATGATAAAGATGATAGCAATGATAATACTGATTGAAATCAAATCAAACAACAACTGTATTCAATATAAATCCTCAACACATATAACCATTCTTTATTTATCCTCATTTAGTTTATATATATATATATATATATATATATATATATATATATATATATATATATATATATATATATATATATATATATATATCACAAAACAGTAATTAAATATGATTTTATTTTATTGTAAATTTGGTCACAAGCCTAACTGGGGTAAATTGTTTGTAGTGTATGTATTTATATGTGTATATAAATATGTGAGACTGACACATTTATATACACACATATATATATGAAACATATTTCATATATATATTATGAAATATATGTAATATAGTACGTTTTTTTTTTAAATAAAAGTACTTACCATAGCATGTCGTCAGTCCCATGAAATATATTTTATCAACAATTTTATTTTAATAGAACGCAGCCTTTTAGGTATTTATTTTGGAATCTCTTTAAGTCATTCATTTTACTATTAAGTTTGATTAATTTGTTTATCATTTCCCCTTCCTCCTTGTCTATCTTGTTTATCTTCTACTTATTAGACCTCTCTTCATGAGTTGATAAACAGTAAGAGAGACAGAGGAACGCAAGGTACCAGAGAATATAAATTGATGTTGATAATTATGATAATTTTATATATCTACTCTTTTCACGAGACAAAATAGTTAATAAATTACAAACTGTCTTTGATAAAATACTAATAAAAAAATTTTTTGCCCTTTGTCTTTGTTTTTTTTTTTTGCACGATCTCTTAGTTTCATTGACTAACGATTAAAAACGAAACTTTTTTTTTTCCTGTTCTCTTAGTCACTGCTTGGATTTGAATTTGAATTTGTGGTGAATAATGAAAAAAATGAAGAAAAAAAGCTTGGTGTATATATTTTTCTCATCTCTTTCGTCTACTTGTTTTACTGATGCAATGTTCATGATAACAGGCTTGTCAACAGACAATTTACTCTATGTTTTATATCATTTTAAAGATTTTTACTTGAGTTGTATGGCAGCAGACCAATATATTGATTTGGAGACAAATATATATTTGTTTTATTATGTTTCTGTAAGTTGAAAATTGAATGAACATACAGTAATGAAGATATAAAAAAGTGTTAAAGAAAACTTTAAATGAACTGAACATTTAAACATTGTTTTTAACCTAAATCCATTTTAAACAATTATATAGCGATGATAATAGAAGTAGTAATTTACAATATTAACAGCAAGAACAAAATCAACGTAAATGATAATAATATACAACGAAGCCAAAACCGGCTCGGTATCAACACATTTCTACAAACATTGATTGTATAAACTTTCGGTGTTTAAGAAAGACACGTGATTCTTACACAGCTTCCTTAGAAAGTATAAACAGATTACATAAGAGGATATGCATGATATCTTATATGTAAAGGAAACCATATGATACGTTGGTTCAATACCGAACATTGGAATTAAGTTTTATAATTTTGGAATGTTGTTAAAAGCTATTTTGTAACATTTTTTTCTAATGCTCAGGTTCTGTACGCCTTGCTAATATTAAACGCAGAAAGGAAATATATTTGTATGTACGTACAAGTGTGTTTATCACATATGTACAGAATGATTTTTGTTTTCTCTCTCACTCTACATCTTTCTCCTTTTTCTTTCCTATTTCTAAGCCTTCTGATCCTTCCTTTGTTACGTTGAAAAGAAAAGAGTTTCAAAGGAATTTTCTATTCTATAAACACGTGGGTTTATATTCTCTTCTGAAGCTCTTTGCATTTCTCTCTCTAACAATGATAACATCAAAAAAAGGAATAACAATGATAATAATGATGTTATTAATGATAGTCATGGCAATAATGATAAAAGGATGATAATGATAATATCAATGATAAAAATTATAATGGTATTATTAATAAAGATAATGATAATGATAATGAAAATGATATTTATATTGATGATAATAATAGCAAAAATAGTATTGATAACAATAAAAACTGGTAGAGGTAAAAATAAAAATGGAAATGATAAACACAATAATGATAATAATGATAACAAAAGAGAAGGTGGTTCGTGTGTGTGTGTGTCGGGGGTGGGGGGGGTGGGGGGGGGGGTGTTCATATGTGTGTGTGTATTTTTCCTCAAAGTTGTTTGTAGTTGATATAAGCATGTGTGTTTGTATTTGTGCCTGTTTGTGTTTGCATATATATAGTGCGTGTGTCTGTAAGTAATTCATGATATTACTGCAAAAAAAAAAAAAAAAAAAAAGAGAAAAAAAAAAAAATGAGGAATAACAGGAATATTCCCATTTATTTTTCTCGAGAATATACGAATGCCTTTTTTTTCTAAAATATATATTTTTTTAAGCTATTGAGCCATTTTCTTGTTTTTTTTTCCTTTTAACTCCTATGTTGAAGATGAATTCATAGGGATGTCTTTTGATGACAGAAGCATTGTTTTTGTTTTTTATAGAGAGTGAAATAACTATATTTCTGGTTGCATAGTTTCTGGTAACATTTTGTTGCTAAGGAATCCAGTAGTTTCCAGTATGATATTAATAAATCTCATCAGCAAAGGTCAAGTGTATGTATTTAATGTATATAGATGTAGTCTACAGTGATCTTGAACGAACTCTTATAATAATTTCTGACTTTACCTATTTTTTTATTTTTTTTATTTTTTTGGTAACGATGTCGGGATGAGGATCAAGATGGTGAGATGCACACGTGGTAAAATAATTAAAAAAGGGATGGGATCTAATTTAATCAATAAACTTTCCCAATTGTCACTGATATAAGGTTAGATGCTTTCCACACACACACACACACACGCACACGCACACACACGCACACACACACACACACAAACACGCACACACGCTAACACACACAAACACGCACACACACACACACACGCACACAGAAACACACACACACACACACACAAATACACATACACACACAAACACACACACACACAAACACACATACACACACAAACACACACACACACATACACACACACACACAAACACACATACACACACACACACTGAAGACTATTCTTGGTATAACTTAATCAGCGGTATTGTTAAAAAAAAAAAAAAAAAAAAAAGTAAAAATAATTCCATTTGATTAATTCCATGAAGAAAAACTTATTTCAAGCGTGACGGGGATATTCATGATCGTTTATTTATTTTATTTTATAATATCAGTAAATTGTTGAATGATATCTCCCCTTCGATGAAGAGATAATTATAACTATCCGAGATACATATATTTTATCAGTAAGCACTATATATACGAAGATAATTTATCACTGACTTGATTCAAAAGGACACACACACTCTCACGCACATTGGTATTCAATGGTAATAATAATAATGATAAAGATGATAGCAATGATAATACTGATTGAAATAAAATCAAACAACAACTGTATTCAATATAAATCCTCAACACATATAACTATTCTTTATTCATCCTCATTTAGTTTATATATATATATATATATATATATATATATATATATATATATATATATATATATATATATATTATATATATATATATATATATATTTATATATATATATATATATATATATATATAGATATATATGTATATATACATATGTATATATATCTATATATATATATATACATATATATATATATACATATATATATATATATATATATATATACATATATATATATATATACATATATATATATATATATATATATATATATATATATATATATATATATATATATATATATATATATATATATATATTGCTACGCCAGTGGGTCTTTGTCTCTGTGCGAAACGTGTTACTAATAAAAGGATGTAGGCTGGACAAACATGACGCAATGTCTGGGCAAGAGGCGCGAAGGAACGAGGCCAGGACAGACGCAGTTAGGCGCTGCCCCTGGGAAGACCTCGCGTGTGCCCCTTGTGACCTGATATACTTTGTGTTGCCCTATTGTAAGCTGTATTGTGCAGTGTGATGTGCTGGTTTCCCCCTGTATGGTGCCTATAGAAAAGTGTACGGGTAAAGAACTAGTGTAAATAAAGGATAGACTGTTATTGTGTGTTTACTTCGTGCCCTGCCTCTCCACGTGGCGTTTCCCCTCGTGGTGTTCTGGGACGCTGTGGTATTCGGTGCCTCTTGGAGCTGTTCTGTGTTCACGACCCTGTGGTTAGCACGCCGTCTGCCTAGATAGACGAAGCGGCCGGTGTAACAATATATATATATATGTATATATATGTATATATATATATATATATATATATATATATATATATATATATATATATATATATATATATATTACAAAACAGTAATTGAATAAGATTTTATTTTATTGTAAATTTGGTCACAAGCCTAACTGGGGTAAATGGTTTGTAGTGTATGTATTTATATGTGTATATAAATGTGTTAGACTGACACATTTATACACACCCACACACACACATATATATATATATAATATATATATATATATATATATATATATATATATATATATATATATATATATATATATGAAACATATTTCATATATATATTATGAAATATATGTAATATAATACGTTTTTTTTAAATAAAAGTACTTCCTATAGTATGTCCTCAGTCCTGTGAAATATATTTTATCAAAAATTTCATTTTAAAAATGATTACAGTAATATATTTATTTTGGAATAGTTATAAGTCATTCAATTTACTATTAAGTTTAATTAATTTGTTCATCATTTCCCCTTCCTCCTTGTCTATCTTGTTTATCTTCTACTTATTAGACCTCTCTTCATGAGTTGATGAACAGTAAGAGAGACAGAGGAACGCAAGGTACTAGAGAATATAATTATAGCTATCCGAGATAATATATTTTATCAGTAAGCACTATATATACGAAGATAATTAATCACTGACTTGATTCAAAAGGACACACACACTCTCACGCACATTGGTATTCAATGATAATAATAATAATGATAAAGATGATAGCAATGATAACAAGAGCCTAACTGGGGTAAATTGTTTGTAGTGTATGTATTTATATGTGTATATAAATGTGTGAGACTGACACATTTATATACCCATATATATATATGAAACATATTTCATATATATATTATAAAATATATGTAATGTAGTACGTTTTTTTAAAATAAAAGTACTCACCATAACATGTCCTCAGTCCCGTGAAATATATGTTAACAACAATTTCATTATATAAGTAGGTTGAATAAGACGTTTTTATTATGGAATGTCTTTGTCATTCATTTTACTATTAAGTTTGATTAATTTGTTTATCATTTCCCCTTCCTCCTTATCTATCTTGTTTATCTTCTACTTATTAGACCTCTCTTCATGAGTTCATAAACAGTAAGAGAGACAGAGGAACGCAAGGTACCAGAGAATATAAATTGATGTTGATAATTATGATAATTGTATATATCTACTCTTTTCACGAGACGAAAGAGTTAATAAATTACAAACCGTCTTTGATAAAATACTAATAGATTTTTCTTTTTTCTTTTTTTTTTTTTTCTTTTTTTTGCACGATCTCTTAGTTTCATTGGCTGACGATTAAAAACGAACCTTTTTTTTCCTCTTCTCCTAGTCACTGCTTGAATTTGAATTTGAATTTGTGGTGAAAAAAAAAAAAAATAATAATAATAAAAAAAGCTTGGCGTATATATTTTTCTCATCTCTTTCGTCTTCTTGTTTTACTGATTCAATGTTCATGATAACAGGCTTGTCAACAGATAATTTACTTTATGTTTTATATCCTTTTGAAGATTTTTACTTGAGTTGTAGGGCAGCATACCGATATCTTGATTTGGAGACAAATGTATTTTTTAATTATGTTTCTGTAAGTTGAAAATTGAATGAATATACAGTAATCAAGATATAAAAAAGTATTAAAGAATACTTTAAATGAACTGAACATTTAAACATTGTTTTTAACCTAAATCCATTGCTAAAGAATCATATAGCGATGATAATAGAAATAGCAATTCACATTATTAACAGCAAGAACAAAATCAATGTAAATGATAATAACAATAATACTGATAATAATGATAACGATTATTATCATAACTATAATTGTAGTAGTAGTAGCATTAATAGTACTCATGTTGGTAATAGTAATAGTAATCATACAACAACTACTACTACTGCTGCTACTAGGAATATTAATGCTAATACAAATTATGATCATGATAGTAATGATGATAATAATGTTTATGTTGATAGTAGTGAGGATGGTGATAATAATGATGATTGTGATGATAATAATATTAACATATAAATAGTAATTACCATAGTATAAATGATAATGATATATAACATACTGTATATATGAATATATAAATATAGGTATATATATACATATATTTATTTATATATATATATATATATTTATATATATATATATATATATGTATATATATATGTATATATATATATATATATATATATATATATATATATATATATATATGTATTTATATATTTATATATACACAAACACACCGATACACACACACACCCATATATATATATATATATATATATATATATATATATATATATATATATATATATATATATATATATATATATGTATATATATATATATATATATATATATATATATATACATATATATATATATATATATATATATATATATATATATATATATATATATATATATATATATGTATGTATATATATATATATATATATATGTATGTATATATATATATATGTATATATATATAGATATATATATATACATATGTATATGCATATGTATATGTATTTATACATATATATATATACTGTATATATATATATATATATATATACAGATCGAAGAGGAACGATTCACTCGAGTAATTCAGTGTATGAATTGCTACGAATATGGCCATACAAAGGGTAAATGTACCAAGAAGAATGCTGAAAAATGCAGTGAATGTGGTCAGACCGGACACAGGTTCACGACATGTAAGAACACCACGAAAAAATGCCTAAACTGTGGAGGCGAACACAGGACTCTCTCTGGAAGCTGCCCTATTAGAAGGAAAGAGATCACAAAGGCAGTAGAAAAGAAGCAAGAGATCCAAACCCAGAAAGAGTCCAGACTACTGAGTGAAGTAGTCAAGAACACTGCAAAGGCTACAGCTAAGGTCGAGAAAACGATCGAAAAGACAGCCAAAGCTACAGCCGAAATTACCAAAACGGCGATTAAAGAGACGCAGCCACCCATCATGCAGCTGCCCAACAACCTGGCTGTCAAGACCCTGATTGCCTTGATGCATGCCCACCTGGCCAACCTTGCACAACCAGGCTGCTTTGCAGAACAAGCAAAGCTAGCCTTGAGGCGAAATAACCTCTCTGAGATGGACCTTCCAAATGATGTAAATTCGGCAGGCATCCTGAGGGTTATGCTCCCTACAGAAACCCCCACAGAAGCACCTGAAGAAGAAGAAATGCCAGATCTGCCAGTTCTTGAAGAAGAAATGCCGCCACTGGAAGAGCCCACTGCACCAGTACCCCAGTATGTGAGGGTGCCATCCCCACACAGGTGCAAGAATGTGAAGAAGGCCAGGGAAGCAAAGGGCAAAGCTGTAGGAGTCATCCTGTACACTGCCGAAAAAACCGTTACAAACGGCAATATTGATGATGATGATGTTGCAGAATACATCAAGAATGGCAGGATGAAATCTGATGAATGTGCCAGTATCATAGATAGGAGAATTAGGGCAGCCTCCCTAAATCTCGTTGGTGTGGCTATCACATACCTCGACCCTGAGAGCTACAGGAAGAGGAGGAATGGCTATGATGAGTCCCAAGAGAGGCATGAAGATGGACCTGCAGCCAAATCCAAGTGAATCACACCTGGTTCGTAGGAACGAACTGTCGGGCATGTATAGAGCCCTAAATGCAGATGTAGTCCTGATCAACAGTCATGGTTTGAAGGACACAGACAGGCTGAAACTGTTCCCCTACTTATGTTATCAGAGGAACAGGACTGGAGAAGCAAGTGATGGCATAGCAATAGCAGTCAGAAGAGAAATCAAACATAAGAAGACTTTGACGAAATGCTGGCAATGGAGATAGAGACCAGCAGAGGTCCAATAGTAGTGGCCACAATGTATCTGCCTCCAAGAAGGGCAATTGTGCCACTGCAAGACTTGTACAGTCTACTTCGACGAAGATTACCCACATACATAGTGGGAGACCTCAATGCCAACCATCCAATGCTAAACAATAGAGCAGGCAACATGGTTGGCAATGCTATTGCTAGAATGGTTGCTGATGGAGACCTAATTCACATGGGACCAGACTTCCCTACTTACATCACAGGGAATACAGCAACCAAACCAGATATTGCACTGTGCAATAACCAAGCCCATCACAACGTGATCATGGAACCGGGCCCTGCAAGCACCAGTGATCACCTGCCCATCATCCTCAAGATATCATCCAACCCAATCCTGAAAAGCCTAAACTGTAGCAGATTCAACTTTAGAATGGCTAATTGGAGAGGATTCAAGGATGAGCTCCAGTCCAAGCCTGCAGCCAACTTGAGGACTGCAACATTGGAAGAGATTGATGAGGAAGTCGAAAAGTGGTACAGCGATGTGGAAGCTGCACTTGCTCATCATGTACCCAAGAGCAACCACAGGACTATCCCCCATCCAAGGCTAACAGCTGAAGTAAGACTGCTAAATATACAGTCGAATCACCTGCAGCACTATGCAGGGATTCATGGATGGACACAAGACCTGAGAGCAAGATACAGAAGCTTGCAAAGAGAACTCTCTAATCAATGGAGGAGAGCAGCAAATGACAAGTGGGAAGAACTTGTTCGAAAAGTGGAATGGGACCGAAAAGATCCACAGTCCTTCTGGTCAGGAATAAAGAAACTGATGGGAAGAAGTGAAAGCAGAAGTAGCTACCTCCTCAACGAACAGGATGAGAAGATTCATGAAGAAGAAGAACAAGAAATCCTGTTCAGAAATTACTGGAGAAATTGTTTCCGAATTACCGAAGAAGAAGAAGAGAACTTTGACAGTGATTTCGAGGAGACCATCATAGAGGAAATAGGAAGGCACATGCACCTCCTATATCCAGAAGCTGCTTCTGACTTCACTAGACTGGATCCCACAGATCCACTAATGACCAAGATCAACCCCACAGATGTCAAAAGAACTATTCAGAGTTTCAAGAATAGAACTGCTCCAGGCAAAAGCAGGATCAACAAAACAATCCTGCAAAATCTTCCAAACAAGATGTTGCTGAGACTGGCAAACATATATAATGCCTCTCTCACTGCTGGCTACTTCCCTGACCACTTCAAGGAAGCAAGAGTCAGGATGATTCCAAAAGCCGGGAAAAATCCAAGAAGAGTGGAGAATTACAGACCAATATCTCTGCTGGAAGTCCCAGGCAAAGTCTTTGAAAAGATACTGAACATAAGATTGCGAAATCACCTGGAGATTAACGAACTGCAAAATCCCAGGCAACATGGCTTCAGACCAGGCAGAGGAACATCAACAGCCATTGCAATCATATATGAAGAAATCGCCAATGCCATGAGCGAAAGGAACCAAGTCAATGTGGTTCTTAGAGATGTGGCCAAAGCCTTCGACAAAGTTTGGCACACAGGCCTGAAACGTAAGATCATCAGGCTGAACCTCCCGACGTCCTTGACGAAGCTATTGTGTGACTTTGTTGAAAGTCGAAGCGCAAGAATAGTCGTCGGCAACACAGTCGGCGAAGCAATTCCCCTCATGAGTGGAGTTCCACAGGGAAGCTGCCTCTCACCGACACTGTTCACAATCTATACAGCAGACCTGCCTGAACCATCACATGGCAGCAATCACTATATGTATGCCAACGACATCACTCAGATAATCAAGTACGAAGGGAGATCGATCGAGATGATGGCACTCAGAACTGCCAGAGCCATAGAGACCATCAATCGATACGAAAGACAGTGGAAGATCTCAACCAACATGAGAAAATTCCAAGTCATTCCTGTGGCCAAGTTCAAGACAGCAGATCTGATAGTGGACGAGGAAGCAGTGGACTACTGTGACAAAGGAAAGATACTAGGGCTAACAATTAGCAGAAGAGGAATTGTCCCTCACATAAATGAAAGAGCAACCAAAGCTAAACATCAGCTGAACAAGATCAGAAGGTTCCAGACACTGAGTACTGAATCAATCAATCAACTTGGAAGGGAAGACCCGTTGCCGGGGGGATGGAAGACGGGATAGGGGAAGGATAAAGGGGGGGGAGAGAAAGATGATAATAGTGAGAGAGAAAGAGCCGGGGCTTGACCCAGCACGCAGGGTAATAGTTGGGGAGATAGATGACAGGGCGGTGGAAAGGGGGAAAAGGTCGGGGGAGGAAGCCCCGCGCCATCTGTACACACTGTTTACCTGGCCAGGTGAGCCGCGCGAGCGGGCCCGGCCAGGTAAGAGGTGTACTCGGCTAACGAGGGTGGAGGGGAAGGTGGGGAGGCGGTCTCTCGGGCGCCATCTGGGCTCCACCGTGCGCAGCCCTTCGGCCGCGACTACCGTGGTTCCCTCGGCTAACCTTCGAGACAGAGGATGAAGCACGAGTGCGAGCGCGAGAGGCTATCCCCCCCGCCCGCGTCGAGCGAGGATTTCTCCTCGTCGGCGGCAGGACTTCCGAGTACTGAAACCAAGCTCTACATTTATAAAGCCCTAGTGCGGCCCATCATGGAATACCCGCCAGTGCCTACTCACACCATTTCCAGAAGGCAGATGATGAAGCTACAGACTATTCAGAACCAGGCAGGCAAATGGATTCTGAATATTCGCTTTCCCGAAGTAGTCACTGCACGAGAGATCCACCAAAGACTAAGGATCGAGGCGATCAACCAGAGACTCCACCATCAAGCCACAAGAAGATGGACAAGAATCCAAGAAGAGGATGAGGAGCTCTACAATCGCCTCAACGTTCGTCCAGAAGGCACACATGCCTGGTGGCCCAAAAGCCTCAGCAGAATCAATGGCATTGAAGAAGTTGAGGCTATATTCACGGCATCAGGTACAGGAGACCGATGATGTAAGGAGGCAACCATGAAGAGGAGAACCTAAAAGAAGACAAGAAGAATGAAGAAGTAACCTCAAGAGGACCTGCAAGTTCAAGTTCAAGAACGAAGATTTTTTAAACACCTTTTAACCCAGACTACAAGCTAACCCACAGGGCTCCACTTCAACGTCAAGCACGGCACATCATGCATAGCAGTGAGAGGTGACGTGCGAGGTCGGCGAAGTGCAGCGTGGGCAGAGCTGAAGAATGTTAAAAACCGAAAAAAAAAAAAAAAAAAAAAATCCCTTAAAAAATAGCCTGCTAGGTGTTCTGGTTTCTGGCTG
>NW_028234424.1:709384-716884 GCF_977035675.1 Penaeus japonicus | reverse complement strand
ATTGCTAACATCATTATAGTCATTGTTATTTCTTTGTTGATGTTATCATTGTTAGAGAGAGAAATGCAAAGAGCTTCAGAAGAGAATATAAACCCACGTGTTTATAGAATAGAAAATTCCTTTGAAACTCTTTTCTTTTCAACGTAACAAAGGAAGGATCAGAAGGCTTAGAAATAGGAAAGAAAAAGGAGAGAAAGATGTAGAGAGAGAGAGTAAAAAAATCATTCTGTACATATGTGATAAACACACTTGTACGTACATACAAATATATTTCCTTTCTGCTTTTAATATTAGCAAGGCGTACAGAACCTGAGCATTATAAAACAAAAAAAAATGAAACGAAATAGCTTTTAACAACATTCCAAAATTATAAAACTTAATTCCAATGTTCGGTATTGAACCAACGTATCATATGGTTTCCTTTACATATAAGATATCATGCATATCATCTTATGTAATTTGTTTATACTTTCTAAGGAAGCTGTGTAAGAATCACGTGTCTTTCTTAAACACCGAAAGTTTATACAATCAATGTTTGTAGAAATGTGTTGATACCGAGCCGGTTTTGGCTTCGTGTGGCTGTTGGAGTGTGAGGTTATTTCTATGAATGATGGTTCACTTAAGGAAAGCATATGTTTTGTAAAGGATTTGTAGCCTCAGATTGTATTCACCAGGGCTGTTGGAATATCCGAATTTTGTTTACCGAGTGCGTTCATTGGCTAGAGTTCTCGTATTGTGATTGGCTGCAAGGCCATGACGTCACTGATAAGAGAAAATAGAAAATGTTTTGTGAGGGGTAACTAAGTTTTTTTTTTCTGTTTGGTATTAAAAAAACAAAAAACATAAACAATAAAATAATTTTATTTTAAAAATAATAACAGTTATTATGCAAGTCAAAAATATAATACAAAAACAGCACACAATATGGCTATGACACATTTATCATATCTTTAGTAAGGCGAATATTCTCACATATTCGGAAACAAATAGCAATGCTTTCAGCGATGGCAATTGAAGGGAGTTTCTGATTTTCGTTTTAATGAGGTTCAACCGTGAAAATAACCTTTCTGCATCCGCATTGGATGTCGGTAATGCAAGTACCTGAAGAGCGAAATCAGACAAAGTTTTAAATCTTAAATTTGATTGTTGGTCAACTTCCTGACCGATTTTCTTATAAAATTCAAGAACGTCACACTGCTTCACGCTTTCATCAATATTACGCCACGGTAGCTGTCTCCATTCTTCAGTTAGCATTTCTTTGTCTACTGAAATCCGTGGCAATTGCTCAACAAGGTTACTTAATGTTGGCACGGATACTCGCAAAGTGTGATCTAGAGCGCTTTGAGGGTTCAATAATGCTATGGTTTCCCATAGCTCGTCCTTTAATGGAAATCTTTTTTTGATTTCTATGCACAGTGTAACCAAAAACGATCTACACTTTAACCTCACGTCATTTAGCATGTCTTTCCTTTCCTTCATCCCTTCCCTCTGGAAAAGTTCATGTACGGATGACCCTAAATACATTTGATGAATTGGCAGGTAGTTCCGTTCATCCTTTGGGTCAATTTGCTCAAGCGACATTCCTAAAACTACCTCTGGTCTACAAAACATGACTAATACATCTGTATACAAGTTACGTATAGTTTCATACAACAGATGGATTGTGGGCGTTTGTCTCTGAAATAAAAGGTTTGTTTTATTGCATTTTGGCAATATATAATCTAAAAACTTGAAATATACCAATACAGAGGGGTCGTCTAATGTCTTGCATATTGCCTCGACGGACAACAGGCGCTCATCAAGTCCTTTCGATCTGAAATATAGTTTAAGTCCTTCCCACTGTTCAATAATTCTCGTTACAGCTTGGTGCAATGACAGCCAACGTGTTTGAGACACATGCAACAATTTGTGAGGCTTGATGTTGCAGAAAATTTGAAATTCTTTAAACTCATTCTTCCTTTTTGCACTGTGGGAGAAAAATTAATAAATATTGCGGATTAGTCCTTCGCACGTCCTTCGTAGGTATTTTGCTGCTTCTGAAGCACATAAATGTATAGAGTGGCATATACATTTAAAAATGGTAATTCCTGGAGTTGCTACCTTGAGTCTGCTGCATAGGGAATTATTTTCCCCCATTATGCTCGCAGCTCCATCAGCTGCAAACCCAATCAAATTGTCTAAGGGGATGTCATGGTGCTGCAAACACTGGATAATTTTGTTATACAAGTTTTCACCTGTTGAACCAGTGATATCTTTTTCAAATATATCAATCAGATCAAGCATTCCCACATTGATTGTCTTTGTCTCATGGTTGAAATATTTTGCAATGACAACACAAGACTTCATGGTACTTACATCCGTCGTTTCATCTATTATAATATAAAATTTGTTAACTCGAAGTTTCATTGAAAGCTCCTGGTTAACAGTATTGCCAAATTGCCGCATTACCTCAGTGCATTTATACCTCTTCAAATGCAGGTCTTGCGCAATTGCAGAATCAGGAAACATCTTCTTCTGCAACTGGATGAGCGGTTCTGCTAGGGTGAAAGGCAGGTTATGTTCTGCAATGAAACAGCAAAGGAGAATCATCGCAAAGCCTGTGCCACTCAGGGAGAAGGTAGGAGCAGAAGCATCCTCCTCCTGCCGATTAGCCTGACTTGTCCTGGCGACGTGCGTCTTGCCCATCTTATGCCTCTTGATTGTGGATATCTCCGCTCCGAATCCACTCTTGCATGTCTTGCAGTAGGCCTTCTTGGAGTCACCTTCCACACGCGCTAGCCAGGGCTGGAAGTCTGGAGAGGTCAACCAGGCATCTCGAAAGTTGACCTTTGCTGACATGTCCTGAAAATAGAATTACATGTAATGACAGCATCAGAGAAAAGCGATAGTTACATATGGGTATTTTGCGTTGAATTGTGCTCTACGCACTATTAATAGAGATTGAGAGAGAGTCAAAAGCATACATTCAAACATTTAAAGCAGTTCAATAGTGACCTGACGATCTTCATTTAATTTAATATACTTGTTGAAAATGAATTATAACTTATCAATTGAAGAAGGTTGAAGAATGTGGCAAATATACCGATTGCAATAATGCATACGCACACTCGGTTTATATGCATTCGATCTGCAATAAGAAATATTAGGGACAAAAATTAGAAAACAGAATTGCAAGTCAGGGTAGATATTAAAGAAAACGTAACAAGTGTAACTATGGTAAAACTAGGATAATGACAAAATATCAAGTATAAAAAAAAATACTGTAAATTACACTTAATACTCACTGACAGTCGATGTATACAGGGTAGTCGATGATTTGCGAGAAAATTCTGCAGCGAAAAGCATGGAAGTACGTCTGAACTCAAGCATGGAACAGGTAGAACTGGCTTTGTTTGTGTGCCGCCCCGGCCTTGCTTCGTATGTGAGACAGCAAAACCTAGTTTTGCGTAAAATCTAAATATGGTAAGGAAATGAAACTAAAAATTATCTAATATCTTTATTTACGAGCACAACATCAAATTACTCCTTATCTCCCGAGATCTGCCAAATTTCCGACTGTGACGTCATGTTTACCGACTCCGTCATCACTACGTCATTGCTTACCGACTACGAGACGAATTAACGATTCTGACAGCCCTGAGTTACTGTCCAAGTACGTTCTGCCCTCCTTCGAGTCCTTCCCCGTTAGTCACTATCCATTGACACAGGTCGAACCGTGAACCCTGAATGACTCTGAACCAGTGGAGTACTCAAATCGAACTGCAGTCTAGAATGTATGGCTTATAAATTGTAATAATCGGGTGAGGAGATGAGCACAGGTCGATGTTCGGGAAGCAGGTGCGGTCATCATCATCTCCAGCATTATCACAACATACATACATATATATATATATATATATATATATATATATATATATATATATATATATATATATATATATATATATATATGTATATATATACCTATATTTATATATTCATATATACAGTATGTTATATATCATTATCATTTATACTATGGTAATTACTATTTATATGTTAATATTATTATCATCACAATCATCATTATTATCACCATCCTCACTACTATCAACATAAACATTATTATCATCATTACTATTATGATTACAATTTGTATTAGCATTAATATTCCTAGTAGCAGCAGTAGTAGTTGTTGTAGTATAATTACTATTACTATTACCAACATGATTACTATTAATGCTACTACTACTACAGTTATAGTTATGGTAATAATCGTTATCATTATTATCAGTATTATTGTTATTAAGGATATAAAACATAAAGTAAATTGTCTGTTGACATGAACATTGCATCAGTAAAACAAGAAGACGAAAGAGATGAGAAAAATATATACACCAAGCTTCTTTTTTTTTTTCTTTTTTTTTCGTTATTCACCACAAATTCAAATTCAAATTCAAGCAGTGACTAAGAGAAGAGGGAAAAAAGTTTCGTTTTTAATCGTTAGTCAATGAAACTAAGAGATCGTGCAAAAAAAAAAAAAAAAAAACAAAGACAAAGAGCAAAAAAATATATTATAGTATTGTATCAAAGACGGTTTGTAATTTATTAACTGTTTTGTCTCGTGAAAAGAGTAGATATATACAATCATCATAATTATCAACATCAATTTATATTCTCTGGTACCTTGCGTTCCCCTGTCTCTCTTACTGTTTATCAACTCATGAAGAGAGGTCTAATAAGTAGAAGATAAACAAGATAGACAAGGAGGAAGGGGAAATGATAAACAATTTAATTAAACTTAATAGTAAAAATGAATGACATATCCATTCCAAAATAAATACGTGTGATACCGCCTACTTATAAAATGAAATTGTTGATAACATATATTTCACGGGACTGAGGACATGTCATGGTGAGTACTGTTATTTACAAAAAAACCTACTACATTACATATATTTCATAATATATATATGAAATATGTTTCATATATATATATATATATATATATATATAAACTAAATGAGGATAAATAAAGAATAGTTATATGTGTTGAGGATTTATATTGAATACAGTTGTTGTTTGATTTTATTTCAATCAGTATTATCATTGCTATCATCTTTATCATTATTATTATTACCATTGAATACCAATGTGCGTGAGAGTGTGTGTGTCCTTTTGAATCAAGTCAGTGATAAATCATCTTCGTATATATAGTGCTTACTGATAAAATATATTATCTTGGATAGTAATAATTATCTCTTCATCGAAGGGGAGATATCATTCAACAATTTACTGATATTAAAAAAAAAAAAAAAAAAAAAAAACAATCATGAATATTCCCGACACACTTGAAATAAGTTTTTCTTCATGGAACGAATCAAATGGAATTATTTTTACTTTTTTAGTGTTCAGTGTCTGTGTGTTAGAGTAAATATATATATATATATATATATATATATATATATATATATATATATATATATATAATTTGTGTGTGCGTGCGTGTATGTGTATGTATATATATATATATATATATATATATATATATATATATATATATATATATATATATGTGTGTGTGTGTGTGTGTATTCATACATATATTTATATACATATATACATATATTCATATATATACTTATATCTATATATATATATATATATATATATATATATTCCTATATACAGTATGTTACATATCATTATTATTTATACTATGGTAATTACTATTAATGTGTTATTTTTATCATCATCAGTCATCATTATTATCAACATCCTCACTACTATCAACATAAACATTATCATCATCATTACTATTATGATTATAATTTGTATTAGCATTAATATTCATAGTAGCAACAATAGTAGTTGTTGTAGTATAATTACTATTACTATTACCAACATGATTACTATTAATGCTACTACTACAACAATTATAGTTATGATAATAATCGTTATCATTATTATCAGTATTATTGTTATTATCATTTACATTGATTTTGTTATTGCTGTTAATAATGTCAATTGCTATTTCTATTATCATCGCTATATAATTCGTTGGCAATGGATTTAGGTTAAAAACAATGTTTAAATGTTTAGTTCATTTAAAGTATTCTTTAACACTTTTTATATCTTCATTACTGTATATTCATTCAATTTTCAACTTACAGAAACATAAAAAAAAAAAAAAAAAAAACATTTGTCTCCAAATCAATATATTGGTCTGCTGCCATACAACTCAAGTAAAAATCTTTAAAAGGATATAAAACATAAAGTAAATTGTCTGTTGACAAGCCTGTTATCATGAACATTGCATCACTAAAACAAGAAGACGAAAGAGATGAGAAAAATATATACCAGGGTTGCCAGACGTGTGAGCTAAAAAATGGACAGACTCGCCCAGAAAAAAAAAGACAGAAAAGGACAAACATATATTAATTTCCTTTTGCCTCTTGATCGTTTACTAATATGATACATATATGTTTTTTCTTTAAATTTCTTTAACAGTCATCCCTTACTCTTCAGTAAGCAGATTTTATTAATAATAATAGGCTATGTTAAGTTATGCAGCAGGAGTATAAATTTTGAGAAACAAAGCTATGAACATAATTATACTTTACATACTTGGTTTAATACTGAATTGACAGAATTTCTTCATAGGAGTCCACTTCATTATCCTCGTCGCCATCAGGTACTGCTGACGTGGGAGCAGAAGAAGATCCTGATGCACTACATTCTCCAATACTTTCCTTTCTGTACATGTTGCTGTTGAATAGGGCCAGCGTTTTGTTGCTTACTGTAAAACTTTGGTGGCAGTTTCCTCTATGTAGGTGTGTTCTGACTCTTAGGATGGCCTCAAGAGATCCTGTGCTGAGTTTGTTTCTTGCTTTAGTTTTAACATTAGTCACATGGGAAAATACCCGCTTAACAAAGGATGTACTGAGTGGAATACAGTATGAGTTCAGCGCAATAACTGCTAGTTCTTTATAACAATTTTCCCCAATTGCATTTACATGATGTAATACATGACACCAAAATTTCACTGGGTCTTTGGGTATTTCAAATTCAGGGAATTCTTCTTTCCAGTTTGTTTTCAGTGATATTTTTTCAAACCGATTCTCAACTTCTTTGACATCAAAGCCCTTCTCTCTTGCTAAGCTTGCTAAGGGAAGATCACAAAATTTTGGTCTAATTTGACTGAGACATTTCTGTGGACTAAGATATTTGATGTAGTTCATTTCCATTGTTGTTTTATCAATCCTTTTATCAATCTGGTTTATGGCCCTATGCCTAAAATCAAGACAGCGTTGCTTAATTGCTAGTTTCTTGTCAGAGGTGAGGGTGCTAGATTTTAAATCATACTCAAATTTACCTCCAAGTCTATCCTCACTCAATAACCAGGGAACCTGTCTCTGCTGGATATTTCTGAAGACTTTCTGGAGCAAAGAACTGCGTAGTTGTTCCAGTTCTGGACGTGTACTGGCTGGTGTTACACCCGTCAGTACACGTACCTGCAAC
>NW_028234424.1:671884-696884 GCF_977035675.1 Penaeus japonicus | reverse complement strand
GGGATTTTTTTTTTTTTTTCGTTTTTTTTTCGGTTTTTAACATTCTTCAGCTCTGCCCACGCTGCACTTCGCCGACCTCGCACGTCACCTCTCACTGTTATGCATGATGTGCCGTGCTTGACGTTGAAGTGGAGCCCTGTGGGTTAGCTTGTAGTCTGGGTTAAAAGGTGTTTAAAAAATCTTCGTTCTTGAACTTGAATTTGCAGGTCCTCTTGAGGTTACTTCTTCATTCTTCTTGTCTTCTTTTAGGTTCTCCTCTTCATGGTTGCCTCCTTACATCATCGGTCTCCTGTACCTGATGCCGTGAATATGGCCTCAACTTCTTCAATGCCATTGATTCTGCTGAGGCTTTTGGGCCACCAGGCATGTGTGCCTTCTGGACGAACGTTGAGGCGATTGTAGAGCTCCTCATCCTCATCTTGGATTCTTGTCCATCTTCTTGTGGCTTGATGGTGGAGTCTCTGGTTGATCGCCTCGATCCTTAGTCTTTGATGGATCTCTCGTGCAGTGACTACTTCAGGAAAGCGAATATTCAGAATCCATTTGCCTGCCTGGTTCTGAATAGTCTGTAGCTTCATCATCTGCCTTCTGGAAATGGTGTGAGTAGGCACTGGCGGGTATTCCATGATGGGCCGCACTAGGGCTTTATAAATGTAGAGCTTGGTTTCAGTACTCAGTGTCCATCTCATCTCATCTTCATCCAGACTTCAACAGGGTAGCAGCAAGGCAGATAGCAGCAGCAGCCAACCTGACCCTCCCGCGACGCTCGCGGAAGTCAGGTCACGCAAAGGGGGTGATAATTATACCTCACCTCACCTGACGCACCTGCCTCCCTTACCTGTAAGAGTCAGGTCACGCCAAGGGTGTCACAATCACGCCCACCTCACCTGTCGCACCTGCCTCCTTTACCTGCAAGAAGCAACCACTCACGCTAAGTGAGTGACCCTGACAGCAAGCAGCTTCACCTGACTGAAAGGTTATAGTTATAACCAAACCCAAAGATATCATTGACAAGCTTACTACACAGAGTGCTCCGCCAGGTAACCGTGGTTTGCCGCGGCCCTGGCCAGGCCTTCTCTGGTAGTGGGTGCTGTCCAGCCTGAACACTACTCTGGCAATTTATATCTCCCTTCCTCGGCGCCTGTCAGCTTACCGTTGACAGGGGTTATAAATTGTCAGAGCTGACTTCTTGTTCGCCTTTTTCTCCCACTCTCTTCTTCTGCTTCCTGGCACTTGGAAGGACCTGCGGGGGTGACCTCCCTCGTATTCGTCCAGACAAGGAGCGCAGCCCCAGTCCCCCTTGTAGCAGGTTCGGGACCAGGGAGCGCTTCCACGTGCTAAACCACGATTCCCCTGGCACGTGACGGAGCTGCGTCAATTCCGCCAGGCAGGAGGGTGGGTGCAGGAGTAGGGACAAGGGAGACCTACATAAGTCTCCAAACTACAGTGTGTAGTATAGGGATAGGTCCCCTCTGGGGTTCCCTGGTATTCGTCGTTCGACACCCCCACGACTGGCACATATCAAGCTTGTGCTGGGGGGGTATGTAATCGTCTGACATCTTACATACCAGGCATAGGATAACTTTGATTGATTTTTTGATTTTAATTGATTGTATGTCAATGTAAACGAAGATGCCTCGAGTCCGTCTGAAGGTTAACGGGAGTTTATCCGAATCGCTTCGGACTGAGCTCTCGCAGTTGATCCACCTGCAAAACATAGTCCTCTTACGACTCCATGCCAGCCCTGATGGATACGTCGCCCAAGTCGAAAGCGAAAATGACGTGAGCCGCTTCTTCGAAGAAGGAACAAAATCTGAATTACTCAGAAAATCCTGCTTCCCCATCCTGTCTCCTGACAAAAGAGCCAAGCTCACACTAGTCCTTAAGAACATTGACCAGAGTATTACGCAAATGGAACCAGACGAAATCGCTAGGGAAATTAAAAGGACATGCCCACACGCAAAAGTAGACGAAGTCTACATTATGAGCAAATATAATATGATCAAGGTACGCTTCAACAACATCAGCACTGCCAACAATATTAAAGAGAAGGGCCTGAGAATGTTTGCATTCTCAGTAACATCAAGGCAAATAGAACATGAAAAATTTACAGCGATCAAGCAGTGCATGAACTGTTATGCATATGATCATGTAAAAAACAAGTGTCCAAATAAAGAAACCAAATTCTGCTCAGAGTGTGGAGCCAAAGGACACATTTTCTCACAATGTACCAGCTCAACAAAAAAATGCCTCAGGTGTGGAGGTGACCACCGTACCCTAGCTAACCGCTGCCCTGAAAGAAAAAAGATAATCAAGGAGACAGAAGAACTGAAAGATGAAAAGGCAAAGCAGCAGGAGAACCGAACCTTCAGTGAGGTAGCAAAACAGGCTGTCAAACAGACTATCATGGCCACAAAGGAGACAATCCGCAACACCATCATGGATGCCACCCCTCAAAGACAACAACCAGTCATCCAACTGCCTAACGACGCCTCCCTAGAGATCTTAACGGTTCTTATTAACGCCCATCTCAAGTGCCTGAGAGACCCCAGCAGCGACTATAATACCGTTGCCAACAGGGGACTAAGACTTGCCGGTCTTCCAGAAGTCACCCTAGAGCCAGAGGAAGACTCTGCCAGCATCCTGCGAGTGATTGCTCCCTCAACAAGACCAAAGCGCACAGGCACAGCAGGATCGCAGGAAAGTATTCAGTCCCATGTTCTCGCACTGGAAAGACACGACAGACTCCTCAGCCAATCTGAAGAAGACATGGAGGAGAATGGCGAACTCGAAATTGTTCTGCCCAATGAACCCGAAAAGGAGACCCCACAGGAAGGACCTGATGAGGAGACCTCAAAAACGGTAACCCAACCTCTCCAAACCTTCATCCCACCGGTAGTCCCGACCTATCTAAAAGAAAAAATGGCTAGAAGTCAAGACTCAGCTTCTGCAGACTACAAGAAGCTAAATGACGGCACCCCGATCGAACCAAAGACGCTAGGATTACGTCTACACGCAGAAAACCCCAAAAAATTCCAAAAGAGCAGCAGAAAGTCCATTGGCGACGAAATCCGCAAGGGTTCCATAAAGTATACATATAATAATCCAAGGTTCCAATCAGCCGACTATGAGACAAAGATCTTTAAGCATCTAAAGCATGGGGACATAGAAGTAAGATCGAGCATGATTGAGGAGGCACCGAACCTCAAAAAAATAAGAAACGGTTTCGAAGAAACCAGAGATAGGCCCGAGGACAAGAAACAGAGCACGTAATGTCAAGACTAAACATTGTTCAACACAATGTCCGCCACTGGAGCTCTGAAAGATCGAGAGAGCTGAGTAATACTTACAGAGAAACAGACCCAGAGATCATTCTCATTAACAGCCACGGGAGGAAAGAATCAGAGGGACTCAAAATCTTCCCTTATAACACCTACCTCACAAACAAATCAGGTGAGCAAAACGATGGAGTCGCAATACTCATCAAACGGAACGTCACTCACAGAATAATGGACGACTTCCACTCTGAAACGTTGGCTGTTCAGGTGGACACCTCAGAGGGGCCCATCATCATAGCCACCTCATATCTACCACCAAGGAGGCCCTATTTACCAATCGCTGACTTCATGCGACTGATAAGGACGAACAAGCCTGTTTACCTACTGGGTGACCTCAACGCCAGACATCGCATTCTCGGCCATAATGACAACAATGGCGTTGGACGCACGCTGGCAACATTTGTCAATAATGGGCAGGTAACAGTCTTGGGCCCTCATTTTGCCACCTTTATTACCCAGAATGCAGCTTCCACTCCAGATCTGGTTATCACCAACAGATATGGATTTCTAAACACCCACATCAGCCAAGGCCCATTAACCACTAGTGACCATATTCCAATTCACTTAACCATATCAACCTCTCCAATCATGGTCCCATCGCCACCAAGACCTGATTACCAGAAAGCAGATTGGGAAAAATTCAAAGAGCTTCTGGGTGACACTGAAATAGAAAGCCTCTTAAACCAACACCATTCTGTAATAGACACGGAGACTGAAAACTGGCTCAGTGAGGTGATAGAAGCCAAAAAGCAGAGCATACCAAACAAAAACTTTCGCATCATCTGCCACCACCGAACAAATGATGAATTAAACCACCTCAAAGCTCTATATGAGAACATCAAATCTCATGCCGAGAGATCAGGCTGGACTGCAGAAAGGCGGCTTCAATACAGGCAACTCCAGAATCAAATAAAAGAAACTGCAAAAGCCATCTCACAAGAGAACTGGGAGAGACTAACAACAGATCTCTCATCACATACAAATGAGCCAGCCACCTTCTGGAGAAAGATAAATCAAATGAGAGGGAACAACAACTCCTATTCTCCTTACATCCTCGACGCCAATAACACCAAAGTCTTCGAGGCAGATGGCAAAATTAACATCCTAAACAGATACTGGAGTAAGATTTTCAAAATCTCCGACGAAGAAAATCGTGATTTCAGTCAGCAACACCAGCAGGTGGTCCTCAGAGATCTTGAAAGGTTTCCTAACAAACTGAAACCAGACGAAACCATAGATCTCAACAGACTCTCAAACGACAATCCGCTAACTGCTGAAATTTCCATAAACGAGATCAAAGCCACAATAGCCAAAATGAAGAATAAGGCAGCAGGAATCAGCAAGATCAATAAGATCGATCTTACCAACCTCCCTGAGAACTCTCTCATCAAGCACAGGAACATATACAATGCCTGTTTAGCTGCTGGATACTTTCCAAAAGCCTTCAAAGTCGCCACTGTAACGCTGATTCCGAAACCAGGCAAACCACCCAACAGGCCTGAGAATTTCCGCCCCATCTCTCTTCTAGAGATTCCAGGTAAAATCCTCGAAAAGATTGTTAATCAAAGGCTCATGAATCATCTCGAAAGTAACAACATTTTAAATCCAAATCAGTACGGATTTAGAAGAGGAAAAGGTACCACCACAGCAATAGCGATTGCATATGAGAGCATAGCGAATGCCCTAGCCGATAAGCAACAGTGTAACGTCATCCTCAGAGACGTATCTAAGGCATTCGATAAAGTCTGGCACGACGGTCTACGTCACAGACTAATCGATGCCCAAATGCCAGACCCAACAACCAAGCTACTGAGCAGTTTCCTAAAAGACCGAAAAGCCCGAATCAAAATAGGTAATCTCCTCGGAAACGAAATTAACCTCCAAAGCGGTGTCCCCCAGGGGAGCGTAATATCACCCACGCTCTACATCCTGTACACCTCTCCTCTGCCTCCACCAACATTCCATCACACATACGTCTGCTATGCTGATGATGTCACCCAGATAATAACACATCCGAGCAGATCCAAAATCATTATGACCCTGCAGACCCACAATGCAATCACATCAATCAACCAATTTGAAAAGAACTGGAAGATTAAAACCAACAATCAAAAGTTCGAAATTTACCAATCACAATAAACAACACTGAAATCCCTTTCACTCAAAATGGGAAACTTTTAGGACTAAAAATTAATTGCAGAGGATTCGCTCCCCATGTCAGAGAGCGAGCAAGACTAGCTAATAATCAATTAGCACTCTGCAAGCGGTTCTCTGGCTGCTCTGAAAAAACCAAACTCCATCTGTACAAAGCACTTATTCGACCAATCCTTGAATACCCACCGGTGCCACTAAATACCATTTCGAATTCTCTCATGTTGAAACTACAGGCAGTCCAAAACAAATCCCTCATCTGGGTAGCTGGATGCAGATATCCAAACATTCCATCTGCAGCAACGCGCCATGGGAGATACAACATCATCCCCATGAATGTTCGGATCCACCATCTTGCTAAGAAGGTCTGGGAAAAGCTTGACCTAATGGAGGATCATAATTACCTAAGAGTGTCGGAGATGGAGCTCGGCACAGCAAACCACTCGTGGTTCCTACGAAGTTTGCCACGCATCCACATAGAACCAGATCCAATGTACAGACGCAGGCGCGCCGACCGCGCAGCCCCTGCAGACGACGACCCTGACGACCCTGGCGACCCTTAACGACCTCTCCTTTGGCGAACACTTAAGATGGCTGACCTGAAATGAAAGTAAACAATGAGTTAAAACAAAACACGAGTTCGCTCAGATTGCGCGAGTGTATGTCTGGAGCCTCACGAGACTTCAACCACGCATCGTACAACCGGAGTTCGCTTGATGAAAAAAAAAAAAATTGAAGAAGGGTATCTCTCCAACACTCGTATCTCCTCCAGGGGTTCGAGGAGATACGCATGGGGGAGAGACATCTCATACGCCAATGGCACCAGATCCCCCAACAGTGGATGTGGTAACACTGCTGGAGGATCGAGTGCACGGGCGTAAGAAAGAAAGAAAAAAAAAAAAAAAAAAAAAAAAAAAAAAAAGGTATTGGCAATTAAAAAGGTGCTGGTAATTAAAAAGGGTGTTGGTAACAAAAACGGGTGTTGGATTTTATTATACTTATATATGTAATAATTACATATCCATAAATTATTTAAATAGCAACTCGGACGGTATCGAAGGACCACTCAAGGGTCCACTCAAGCACTGACAATTAATCGGCAACTGACATGAATAGACTCCCGAGCGTGTCTGCAGTGTACAAAAGAAAACAAAAACAAATCAGGCAAGAGGGAAAGCCCCTCCAACTTTTATATTCTCACGCTAATATTTCAATTTCTTAGCTAGCTCCCTTCCCCCAACCCCTAATCTTCCTTCAATCATGGACTCGTCCATGACTTCCCTTAGATTTCCGATTTCCGTACTCAGTGTCTGGAACCTTCTGATCTTGTTCAGCTGATGTTTAGCTTTGGTTGCTCTTTCATTTATGTGAGGGACAATTCCTCTTCTGCTAATTGTTAGCCCTAGTATCTTTCCTTTGTCACAGTAGTCCACTGCTTCCTCGTCCACTATCAGATCTGCTGTCTTGAACTTGGCCACAGGAATGACTTGGAATTTTCTCATGTTGGTTGAGATCTTCCACTGTCTTTCGTATCGATTGATGGTCTCTATGGCTCTGGCAGTTCTGAGTGCCATCATCTCGATCGATCTCCCTTCGTACTTGATTATCTGCGTGATGTCGTCGGCGTACATATAGTGATTGCTGCCATGTGATGGTTTAGGCAGATCTGCTGTATATATGGTGAACAGTGTCGGTGAGAGGCAGCTTCCCTGTGGAACTCCACTCATGAGGGGAATTGCTTCGCCGACTGTGTTGCCGACGACTATTCTTGCGCTTCGACTTTCAACAAAGTCACACAATAGCTTCGTCAAGTACGTCGGGAGGTTCAGCCTGATGATCTTAAGTTTCAGGCCTGTGTGCCAAACTTTGTCGAAGGCTTTGGCCACATCTCTCAGAACCACATTGACTTGGTTCCTTTCGCTCATGGCATTGGCGATTTCTTCATATATGATTGCAATGGCTGTTGATGTTCCTCTGCCTGGTCTGAAGCCATGTTGCCTGGGATTTTGCAAATCGTTAATCTCCAGGTGATTTCGCAATCTTATGTTCAGTATCTTTTCAAAGATTTTGCCTGGGACTTCCAGCAGAGATATTGGTCTGTAATTCTCCACTTTTCTTGGATTTTTCCCGGCTTTTGGAATCATCCTGACTCTTGCTTCCTTGAAGTGGTCAGGGAAGTAGCCAGCAGTGAGAGAGGCATTATATATGTTTGCCAGTCTCAGCAACATCTTGTTTGGAAGATTTTGCAGGATTGTTTTGTTGATCCTGCTTTTGCCTGGAGCAGTTCTATTCTTGAAACTCTGAATAGTTCTTTTGACATCTGTGGGGTTGATCTTGGTCATTAGTGGATCTGTGGGATCCAGTCTAGTGAAGTCAGAAGCAGCTTCTGGATATAGGAGGTGCATGTGCCTTCCTATTTCCTCTATGATGGTCTCCTCGAAATTACTGTCAAAGTTCTCTTCTTCTTCGGTAATTCGGAAACAATTTCTCCAGTAATTTCTGAACAGGATTTCTTGTTCTTCTTCTTCATGAATCTTCTCATCCTGTTCGTTGAGGAGGTAGCTACTTCTGCTTTCACTTCTTCCCATCAGTTTCTTTATTCCTGACCAGAAGGACTGGATCTTTTCGGTCCCATTCCACTTTTCGAACAAGTTCTTCCCACTTGTCATTTGCTGCTCTCCTCCACTGGTTAGAGAGTTCTCTTTGCAAGCTTCTGTATCTTGCTCTCAGCTCTTGTGTCCATCCATGAATCCCTGCATAGTGCTGCAGGTGATTCGACTGTATATTTAGCAGTCTTACTTCAGCTGTTAGCCTTGGATGGGGGATAGTCCTGTGGTTGCTCTTGGGTACATGATGCTCAAGTGCTGCTTCAACATCGCTGTACCACTTTTGGACTTCCTCATCAATCTCTTCCAATGTTGCAGTCCTCAAGTTGGCTGCAGACTTGGACTGGAGCTCATCCTTGAATCCTCCCCAATTAGCCATTCTAAAGTTGAATCTGCTACAGTTTAGGCTTTTCAGGATTGGGTTGGATGATATCTTGAGGATGATGGGCAGGTGGTCACTGGTGCTTGCAGGGCCCGGTTCCATGATCTCGTTGTGATGGGCTTGGTTATTGCACAGTGCAATATCTGGTTTGGTTGCTGTGTTCCCTGTGATGTAAGTAGGGAAGTCTGGTCCCATGTGGATTAGGTCTCCATCAGCAACCATTCTAGCAATAGCATTGCCAACCTGGTTGCCTGCTCTATTGTTTAGCATTGGATGGTTGGCATTGAGGTCTCCCACTATGTATGTGGGTAATCTTCGTCGAAGTAGACTGTACAAATCTTGCAGTGGAACAATTGCCCTTTTTGGAGGCAGATACATTGTAGCCACTACTATTGGACCTCTGCTGGTCTCTATCTCCATTGCCAGCATTTCATCAAAATCGTCGAGAATCTTATGTTTGATTTCTTTTCTGACTGCTATTGCTATGCCATCACTTGCTTCTCCAGTCCTGTTCCTCTGATAACATAAGTAGGGGAACAGTTTCAGACTGTCTGTGTCCTTCAAACCATGGCTGTTTATCAGGACTATATCTGCATTTAGGGCTCTATACATGCCCGACAGTTCGTTCCTACGAACCATAGTCCACTTGAGGACGTTCTGCTGAACTACAGTGATTGTGTGATTCACTTAGATTTGGCTGCAGGTCCATCTTCATGCCTCTCTTGGGACTCATCATAGCCATTCCTCCTCTTCCTGTAGGTCTCAGGGTCGAGGTAAGTGATAGCCACACCAACGAGATTTAGGGAGGCTGCCCTAATTCTCCTATCTATGATACTGGCACATTCATCAGATTTCAGCCTCTGATTATTGTAGGAGTATTTCATCCTGCCATTTTTGATGTATTCTGCAACATCATCATCATCAATATTGCCGTTTGTGACGGTTTTCTCGGCAGTGTACAGGATGACTCCTACAGCTTTGCCCTTTGCTTCCCTGGCCTTCTTCACATTCTTGCACCTGTGTGGGGATGGCACCCTCACATACTGGGGTGCTGGTGCAGTGGGCTCTTCCAGTGGCGGCATTTCTTCTTCAAGAACTGGCAGATCTGGCATTTCTTCTTCTTCAGGTGCTTCTGTGGTTTCTTTGGGGGTTTCTGTAGGGAGCATAACCCTCAGGATGCCTGCCGAATTTACATCATTTGGGAGGTCCATCTCAGGGAGGTTATTTCGCCTCAAGGCTAGCTTTGCTTGTTCTGCAAAGCAGCCTGGTTGTGCAAGGTTGGCCAGGTGGGCATGCATCAAGGCAATCAGGGTCTTGACAGCCAGGTTGTTGGGCAGCTGCATGATGGATGGCTGCGTCTCTTTAATCGCCGTTTTGGTAATTTCGGCTGTGGCTTTGGCTGTTTTTTCGATCGTTTTCTCGACCTTAGCTGTAGCCTTTGCAGTGTTCTTGACTACTTCACTCAGTAGTCTGGACTCTTTCTGGGTTTGGATCTCTTGCTTCTTTTCTACTGCCTTTGTGATCTCTTTCCTTCTAATAGGGCAGCTTCCAGAGAGAGTCCTGTGTTCGCCTCCACAGTTTAGGCATTTTTTTGTGGTGTTCTTACATGTCGTGAACCTGTGTCCGGTCTGACCACATTCACTGCATTTTTCAGCATTCTTCTTGGTACATTTACCCTTTGTATGGCCATATTCGTAGCAATTCATACACTGAATTACTCGAGTGAATCGTTCCTCTTCGATCTGGGCCGGGTTTATACTGTAATTGTATAGGATCAGTCCTTGTTCTTTGATCTTTTTGGCAGTCTGTATATCATGGAATCGAATCTTAACAATTCCATGTTGTGGCATCTTATAGACTTCATCGATTTGCAGGCTGAGTTGTCTTACCAGTTCCTCTTTGATCTCTTCATTAGAGTGGCTTGTAATGTACGAGTCCACTTTTTTTACTACAATTGTCATCTTAGCTTTGGTTTCAAGAGGCATCTAGGGGTCAAAACCTGAGCTCTTAAGCTTTTGGAGGAATTCTGGTGACATTATCTTATCGGCATCGGTCAGGGTCTTTGGCAAAACAATGTATCCATTCCTAGCATCAATGATTCTTAGGAAATGGATACCATTGCCAAACATCAGAGAGTTCAGTTCCTGCTTACGAGTTAGAGTCGGAATGCCATCGAGGTTTACTTTAATTTTGGTGGTCGAAGCCATGGTTCCCAACGCATAGCTCGATCCTACCACTGCAAAAAGTCCAAGTCCTGCCTGAGTTGTCAGATTAAGTCCTATCTCTGACAACCTCCTCTTATCTCTGAGGAGCCTAACCAGGTTGGCTATGTAGACGGTGTCTAGCTAGAGTTGCCAGGAGTGTTAGAGTGGCCTGCCGCCGTTCCCTATGCCTAACAAAGGTGGCAACCTCCGAGTGTTTCTTCCAGTATCCCAACTAAGGGACCCCTTTGAGACCCCGGCCTTCGCCGGGTAAACCGCAGGGTTCGCCTTCAGAAACAAACGGTGTTATCCTAACGCCGAAAAGTGGTGGTAAAGGACAGGGGGGGACAGGTGTGTGCCTACAAGGATCTCTTGTAGCACCGAGGTGCTTGGCTCGAGAGAGCCGAGTGTCAAAACCCTTACTATGAAGGGATCTCTTTTAGTATGCCAACTCCTTAAAGATGTCAACTCCTTGGCATAAGTGGTGCCCACTTGGACTGGGTCAGGTAATCCAGGTAATTCTTCTTCTTCTTGCTATAAGTGTTACCCACTTAGCAATGTAGATTATAACTCTTCCTTCAAAGAGTTCTTGTAGATTCTTCTTCTTCTTCCTTGGAGGCTTCTAGATAGCTTCAGCTGGAGCAGGTAAGCTGGAGCAGGTGCTGTTATCTCAGGTGAAGTCAGGTGCTGATGCTGATCTGAGTCTTGAGTGCTGATCACTGATCTTAGTGTTGAGTCATCTTGAGTATAATAACTGGAACTCCCACCGAAGTGGAAGGGGACAGTTAAGTTAGACGAAGAGTTCAGGTGAAGGAAAACAGTCAGGAAAATGAAGGAAAGTCGTAGTTAGAGTAGTGGGAGGACGAAACTCCCTGTCTGACTTGTTAAGATATTGAAGTGTCATGTCCACTCAAAACCTTCTGGAAGGCCTGCCAGGTCGGTTGGTGAAAAGTCTTTGTTGTTTGTTGAATCTTCTTCTTATCTGTGGGGGTGAGTAAGTTGAAGAGGGTTGGGAGGAAGGGGTCTGGAACTTGGGTTGGAATTAAGGATAAGGAATCTTTATTATTTATTCATTAAATAGAGTTAGTAAAAAACAAAAAAATGTTAATGTTTTTTTTTTTTTTTTTTTTTTTTTTTTTTTTTTTTTGAAGCGTGATAAAGCGGAAGAGGAAGTGGTGAAAGGAGCTGGAGAGATAGTGAAAAGAAACTTGGGAGGAGATAAAGTGAGAGTTAGAAAGTTAAGTAGAGTGAAGAGAGTATTAGCTTTTTATTGGAGTTGGTCTTGAGGAGAAGGAAGTTGAAGTGAATAATGGAAGTGAGTAAAGTGAAGAGGAAGTGATGAAGGGAGCTGGAGGGATAGTGGAAATGAAATTTGCGAGGAGATAAAGTGATAGAAGGAAAGCTGAGAAAGGTGGAGAAAGGAGAAAAGATTAGTTGTAAGACCAGGAGAAAGAAGTCAGAGAATAGCTTGCATGTGCGCCCTTAGTAGCTGAACAAAGCCCCGGGTCAACCCCTCGGGAGGCAGCCAGAAACCAGAACACCTAAACACCTAGCAGGCTATTTTTTAAGGTATATATATATATATATTTTTTTTTTTTTTTTTTTTTTTACATTCTGAAGCTCTGCCCACGCTGCACTTCGCCGACCTCGCACGTCACCTCTCACTGCTATGCATGATGTGCCGTGCTTGACGTTGAAGTGGAGCCCTGTGGGTTGGCTTGTAGTCTGGGTTAAAAGGTGTTTAAAAAATCTTCATTCTTGAACTTAAACTTGCAGGTCCTCTTGAGGTTTACTTCTTCATTCTTCTTTTAGGTTCTCCTCTTCATGGTTGCCTCCTTACTTGATCATCGGTCTCCTGTACCTGATGCCGTGAATATGGCCTCAACTTCTTCAATGCCATTGATTCTGCTGAGGCTTTTGGGCCACCAGGCATGTGTGCCTTCTGGACGAACGTTGAGGCGATTGTAGAGCTCCTCATCCTCATCTTGGATTCTTGTCCATCTTCTTGTGGCTTGATGGTGGAGTCTCTGGTTGATCGCCTCGATCCTTAGTCTTTGATGGATCTCTCGTGCAGTGACTACTTCAGGAAAGCGAATATTCAGAATCCATTTGCCTGCCTGGTTCTGAATAGTCTGTAGCTTCATCATCTGCCTTCTGGAAATGGTGTGAGTAGGCACTGGCGGGTATTCCATGATGGGCCGCACTAGAGCTTTATATATGTAGAGCTTGGTTTCAGTACTCAGTGTCTGGAACCTTCTGATCTTGTTCAGCTGATGTTTAGCTTTGGTTGCTCTATCATTTATGTGAGGGACAATTCCTCTTCTGCTAATTGTTAGCCCTAGTATCTTTCCTTTGTCACAGTAGTCCACTGCTTCCTCGTCCACTATCAGATCTGCTGTCTTGAACTTGGCCACAGGAATGACTTGGAATTTTCTCATGTTGGTTGAGATCTTCCACTGTCTTTCGTATCGATTGATGGTCTCTATGGCTCTGGCAGTTCTGAGTGCCATCATCTCGATCGATCTCCCTTCATACTTGATTATCTGAGTGATGTCGTCGGCATACATATAGTGATTGCTGCCATGTGATGGTTCAGGCAGGTCTGCTGTATAGATTGTGAACAGTGTCGGTGAGAGGCAGCTTCCCTGTGGAACTCCACTCATGAGGGGATTTGCTTCGCCGACTGTATTGCCGACGACTATTCTTGCACTCCGACTTTCAACAAAGTCACACAATAGCTTGGTCAAGGACGTCGGGAGGTTCAGCCTGATGATCTTAAGTTTCAGGCCTGTGTGCCAAACTTTGTCGAAGGCTTTGGCCACATCTCTCAGAACCACATTGACTTGGTTCCTTTCGCTCATGGCATTGGCGATTTCTTCATATATGATTGCAATGGCTGTTGATGTTCCTCTGCCTGGTCTGAAGCCATGTTGCCTGGGATTTTGTAAATCGTTAATCTCCAGGTGATTTCGCAATCTTATGTTCAGTATCTTTTCAAAGACTTTGCCTGGGACTTCCAGCAGAGATATTGGTCTGTAATTCTCTACTTTTCTTGGATTTTTCCCGGCTTTTGGTATCATCCTGACTCTTGCTTCCTTGAAGTGGTCAGGGAAGTAGCCAGCAGTGAGAGAGGCATTGTATATGTTTGCCAGTCTCAGCAACATCTTGTTTGGAAGATTTTGCAGGATTGTTTTGTTGATCCTGCTTTTGCCTGGAGCAGTTCTATTCTTGAAACTCTGAATAGTTCTTTTGACATCTGTGGGGTTGATCTTGGTCATTAGTGGATCTGTGGGATCCAGTCTAGTGAAGTCAGAAGCAGCTTCTGGATATAGGAGGTGCATGTGCCTTCCTATTTCCTCTATGATGGTCTCCTCGAAATCACTGTCAAAGTTCTCTTCTTCTTCTTCGGTAATTCGGAAACAATTTCTCCAGTAATTTCTGAACAGGATTTCTTGTTCTTCTTCTTCATAAATCTTCTCATCCTGTTCGTTGAGGAGGTAGCTACTTCTGCTTTCACTTCTTCCCATCAGTTTCTTTATTCCTGACCAGAAGGACTGTGGATCTTTTCGGTCCCATTCCACTTTTTGAACAAGTTCTTCTCACTTGTCATTTGCTGCTCTCCTCCAGTGGTTAGAGAGTTCTCTTTGCAAGCTTCTATATCTTGCTCTCAGCTCTTGTGTCCATCCATGAATCCCTGCATAGTGCTGCAGGTGATTCGACTGTATATTTAGCAGTCTTACTTCAGCTGTTAGCCTTGGATGGGGGATAGTCCTGTGGTTGCTCTTGGGTACATGATGAGCAAGTGCAGCTTCAACATCGCTGTACCACTTTTCGACTTCCTCATCAATCTCTTCCAATGTTGCAGTCCTCAAGTTGGCTGCAGTCTTAGACTGGAGCTCATCCTTGAATCCTCCCCAATTAGCCATTCTGAAGTTGAATCTGCTACAGTTTAGGCTTTTCAGGATTGGGTTGGATGATATCTTGAGGATGATGGGCAGGTGATCACTGGTGCTTGCAGGGCCCGGTTCCATGATCACGTTGTGATGGGCTTGGTTATTGCACAGTGCAATATCTGGTTTGGTTGCTGTATTCCCTGTGATGTAAGTAGGGAAGTCTGGTCCCATGTGAATTAGGTCTCCATCAGCAACCATTCTAGCAATAGCATTGCCAACCATGTTGCCTGCTCTATTGTTTAGCATTGGATGGTTGGCATTGAGGTCTCCCACTATGTATGTGGGTAATCTTCGTCGAAGCAGACTGTATAAGTCTTGCAGTGGAACAATTGCCCTTCTTGGAGGCAGATACATTGTAGCCACTACTATTGGACCTCTGCTGGTCTCTATCTCCATTGCCAGCATTTCGTCAAAGTCGTCGAGAATCTTATGTTTGATTTCTCTTCTGACTGCTATTGCTATGCCATCACTTGCTTCTCCAGTCCTGTTCCTCTGATAACATAAGTAGGGGAACAGTTTCAGCCTGTCTGTATCCTTCAAACCATGACTGTTGATCAGGACTACATCTGCATTTAGGGCTCTATACATGCCCGACAGTTCGTTCCTACGAACCATAGTCCACTTGAGGACGTTCTGCTGAACTACAGTGATGGTGTGATTCACTTGGATTTGGCTGCAGGTCCATCTTCATGCCTCTCTTGGGACTCATCATAGCCATTCCTCCTCTTCCTGTAGGTCTCAGGGTCGAGTAAAGTGATATCCACACCAACGAGATTTAGGGAGGCTGCCCTAATTCTCCTATCTATGATACTGGCACATTCATCAGATTTCAGCTTCTGATTGTTGTAGGAGTATTTCATCCTGCCATTCTTGATGTATTCTGCAACATCATCATCATCAATATTGCCGTTTGTAACGGTTTTCTCGGCAGTGTACAGGATGACTCCTACAGCTTTGCCCTTTGCTTCCCTGGCCTTCTTCACATTCTTGCACCTGTGTGGGGATGGCACCCTCACATACTGGGGTACTGGTGCAGTGGGCTCTTCCAGTGGCGGCATTTCTTCTTCAAGAACTGGCAGATCTGGCATTTCTTCTTCTTCAGGTGCTTCTGTGGGGGTTTCTGTAGGGAGCATAACCCTCAGGATGCCTGCCGAATTTACATCATTTGGAAGGTCCATCTCAGGGAGGTTATTTCGCCTCAAGGCTAGCTTTGCTTGCTCTGCAAAGCAGCCTGGTTGTGCAAGGTTGGCCAGGTGGGCATGCATCAAGGCAATCAGGGTCTTGACAGCCAGGTTGTTGGGCAGCTGCATGATGGGTGGCTGCGTCTCTTTAATCGCCGTTTTGGTAATTTCGGCTGTGGCTTTGGCTGTTTTTTCGATCGTTTTCTCGACCTTAGCTGTAGCCTTTGCAGTGTTCTTGACTACTTCACTCAGTAGTCTGGACTCTTTCTGGGTTTGGATCTCTTGCTTCTTTTCTACTGCCTTTGTGATCTCTTTCCTTCTGATAGGGCAGCTTCCAGAGAGAGTCCTGTGTTCGCCTCCACAGTTTAGGCATTTTTTTGTGGTGTTCTTACATGTCGTGAACCTGTGTCCGGTCTGACCACACTCACTGCATTTTTCAGCATTCTTCTTGGTACATTTACCCTTTGTATGGCCATATTCGTAGCAATTCATACACTGAATTACTCGAGTGAATCGTTCCTCTTCGATCTGGGCCGGGTTTATACTATAATTGTATAGGATCAGTCCTTGTTCTTTGATCTTTTTGGCAGTCTGTATATCATGGAATCGAATCTTAACAATTCCATGTTGTGGCATCTTATAGACTTCATCGATTTGCAGGCTGAGTTGTCTTACCAGTTCCTCTTTGATCTCTTCATTAGAGTGGCTTGTAATGTACGAGTCCACTTTTTTTACTACAATTGTCATTTTAGCTTTGGTTTCAAGAGGCATCTGGGGGTCAAAACCTGAGCTCTTAAGCTTTTGGCGGAATTCTGGTGACATAATCTTATCTGCATCGGTCAGAGTCTTTGGCAAAACAATGTATCCATTCTTGGCATCGATGATTCTCAGGAAGTGGATTCCATTGCCAAACATCAGAGAGTTCAGTTCCTGCTTTCGAGTTAAAGTCGGAATGCCATCGAGGTTTACTTTAATCTTGGTGGTCGAAGCCATGGTTCCAAACGCATAGCTCGATCCTACCACTGCAAAAAGTCCAAGTCCTGCCTGAGTTGTCAGATTAAGTCCTATTTCTGACAACCTCCTCTTATCTCTGAGGAGCCTAACCAGGTTGGCTATGTAGACGGTGTCTAGCTGGAGTTGGCAGGAGTGTTAGAGTGGCCTGCCGCCGTTCCCTATGCCTAACAAAGGTGGCAACCTCCGAGTGTTTTTTACAGTATCCCGACTAAGGGACCCCTTTGAGACCCCGGCCTTCGCCGGGTAAACCGCAGGGTTCGCCTTCAGAAACAAACGGTGTTATCCTAACGCCGAAAAGTGGTGGTAAAGGACAGGGGGGGACAGGTGTGTGCCTACAAGGATCTCTTGTAGCACCGAGGTGCTTGGCTCGAGAGAGCCGAGTGTCAAAACCCTTACTATGAAGGGATCTCTTTTAGTATGCCAACTCCTTAAAGATGTTAACTCCTTGGCATAAGTGGTGCCCACTTGGACTGGGTCAGGTAGTCCAGGTAATTCTTCTTCTTCTTGTTATAAGTGTTACCCACTTAGCATGTAGATTATAACTCTTCCTTCAAAGAGTTCTTGTAGATTCTTCTTCTTCTTCTTTCAAGGCTTCTAAATAGCTTCAGCTGGAGCAGGTAAGCTGGAGCAGGTGCTGTTATCTCAGGTGAGGTCAGGTCACTGATGTTGAGTTGAGTCACTGATGACTGATCAGTCACTGATCTTGAGTCTTGAGTGGAGATGTAATTCTGAGTGCTCGGAGCCATCTTGAGTGTATATACTGGAACTCCCACCGAAGTGGGCTTCTGGCAGAGAAACTTCCAAATCACAGACACAGAAAACGAAAACTTTGACGAGGACACTGAGCACGAAGTAAACATGGCACTTCAACAATCACAACATCTGCTACAACCCACACAAACAATTGACCTAACCGCACTAAACAGTACAGATATTTTCACCACACCAATAACACCGAGGGAAGTTGCAGAGATAATCAAACAAACAAAGAACACAGCACCTGGGCCAAGCAAAATAAACAAAACAATCCTTCAAAACCTTCCACCAAACATGATACAAAAACTCTGTCAAATCTTCAATGCTTCCTTGGCCACAGGACACTTTCCATCTCTTTTCAAACACGCCTGCCTCACGCTGATTCCCAAACCAAACAAATCAGTCCACTATGTCAACAACTACCGACCGATCTCCTTGCTCGAGGTCCCGGGGAAATTACTCGAACGCATCATAACACGAAGACTAAACATGCACCTAGAAACAAACAACATCCACAACCCCCGTCAATACGGATTCAGACCAAACAGAGGAACTGAGAGTGCTATCGCCCTCGCCTACGAGGAGATAGCCCTCAGCCTCGCAAACAAAAAACAGACAAACATCATTCTCCGGGACGTCAGCAAGGCCTTCGACAAGGTGTGGCATAGTGGACTGAAACACAAACTCATTAACCTACAACTTCCACCAAACTTCACACGCCTTCTCTGCAACTTCTCGACAACAGAACTGCTAACATTCGCCTCGAACACTACCACGGGCCCCCCATCCCCCTGAGGAGTGGGGTCCCCCAGGGTAGTGTCCTGGCACCAACACTCTACATACTATACACCGCAGATCTTCCACTCCCAACACCATACAGCAACTACATATCCTACGCAGACGACATAACACAAATCATAACACACCCAAGCAAATCTAAAAACATCATGAAAATATCCACAGAACGCGCCATCAATCACGTAAACACATACGAGAGGAAGTGGAAGATCCAAACAAACACACAAAAGTTCACAAACATACCCATCGCACGACTAAACCCGCCCAACATACAAATAAACAATGCAGACATACCGAACGCAAACAACGGTAAACTACTCGGCCTCTCCCTCACCAGATGGGGTGTATCCACACACGCAAAACAACGCATCAAACAAGCAAACATCACACTCGCCAAACTACACAGATTCACGCAATGCACAACACGAACGAAACTACAACTCTACAAAACAGTACTCCGGCCCATCCTCGAGTACACCCCAGTGCCACTCCACACAATATCCAAAACACAACAAATAAACATGCAAGCGGTCCAGAACAAAGCTTTGCGCTGGGCCGCAAACATAAGATACCCACATATAACACCCACCCGAGAGCTGCACGAAAGATTCAACATCGAGCCACTGAACACCCGAATAGACGCTCGTGCACGCAAGACATGGGAGAGGCTACAACAGACAGACGACCCACTATACACAAACATCATAGAAACTCACAACAACACAGACACTGAACACCGTTGGTGGCCACGAAGCCTCAAAGCTATAAATGAGCAACCACCTCGTCCACTGTATGTCCGGGAACGACGACACGATAATTAAGAACTGCTCATTCCCTCTGTGTCCCTGTGTTCAACGGGCGTGCTCTCGTGTCAACATCCATGTCTGAGTGTTCATACTTGTCATGTACATCACCATGTCACGTTCCATGCTCCCCACACGACTATATGTGTGTACATATGTAGGTGTTCATACTCCATGTGTTAACGTGTTATGATGTTCTTATCGTGTTCACACTTGCTGTAAACACCACCTTGTTCTAGTGTCCATGTTCTACGTTCGAGGAAAAAAAAAAAAAAAAAAAAAAAAAAAAAAAAAAAAAAAAAATAAAAAATAATAATAATAATCGTATCAAAGTGTATATACATGTGCGTTCTCGTGTTCTTCTTGTTCAAGTCTGATGTTCATTCTCGTCCTTAGAAAAAAAAAAAAAAAAAAAAAAAAAAAAAAAAAAAAAAAAAAAAAATCGTATCAATATATGTGTGTATATATGCGTTCTCGCGTTCTCGTGTTCTTGTTCATTCTCGTCCTTGAAAGAAAAAAAAAAAAAAAAAAAAAAAAAGATGGACTCACCCAACTCGCTGTTCCCGAACGAGAGGTAGAGTCTCTTATGCCGTAGGGGTCACCCCGACCTGCCATGCATCATAGCATGCATGACAGATCGGGAGGAAACCAGGTAAAAAAAAAAAAAAAAAAAAAAAAAAATGTATATATGTGCGTTCTCATGTTCTTGTTCATGTCTGATGTTCATTCTCGTCCCTGGAAAAAAAAAAAAAAAAAAAAAAAAAAATTCGCATGCCTCATATGTCATGCACCATGCCCTCTCTCTCTCTAATGTTCTCTCTAATGCTCTCGGAGAAAAAAAAAAAAAAAAAAAAAATATATATATATACATAAGTACGTACACATGTGTATAATGCACATGAGTGCATGAATGTGTATGTATACAGCAGTCCAGGTCCTAGTCTGACCGTGAGTGCGTCGCTTCCGTGGCCATACCCATAATCGTCCGCAAATCACGCCCACGATTATGTCTATGCCCACGGCCACGCGCGTGCACACGCCCAGATAACACCTAGAGACAGCACCCGCCGATTTTAATTAAACTATGTACAAATACATAACCACAACAACCTTTATATTAATATAAAGGCAAATGTCCTACATTTCAATGTAGTTATTTATAAACAAGCAAGAAAGCACAGCATGCAAACAGAGCAAGCAAAGGCGGACGCCTCCTCCAAATAAACACTAAGGCCACGAAGGGGCTTCTGACCTCCACCCAAACCACCGATGCGCTGCTTGGAAGCCACAAAAACAACCGAAACAAGCACGGGGTATCGCCCCCCGACTTTCGATCTCCAACTTATCTTCCACTTCCAAACTAACCTTCTTCTCAGCCATCCTACGCCTCTCCCCCCTTTAGCTAGCAGTCGGTGGAAGGGGACAGTTAAGTTAGACGAAGAGTTCAGGTGAAGATAAACAGTCAGGAAAATGAAGGAAAGTCGTAGTTAGAGTAGTGGGAGGACGAAACTCCCTGTCTGACTCGTTAAGATATTGAAGTGTCATGTCCACTCAAAACCTTCTGGAGGGCCTGCCAGGTCGGAAGGGGAAAAGTCTTTGTTGATTGTTGCTTCTTCTTCTTCTTATCTGTGGGGGTGAGTAAGTTGAAGAGGGTTGGGAGGAAGGGGTCTGGAACTTGGGTTGGAATTAAGGATAAGGAATCTTTATTATTTATTCATTAAATATAGTTAGTAAAAACCAAAAAAAATGTTAGTATTTTTTTTTTTTTTTTTTTTTTTTTTTTGAAGCGTGATAAAGCGGAAGAGGAAGTGGTGAAAGGAGCTGGAGAGATAGTGAAAAGAAACTTGGGAGGAGATAAAGTGAGAGTTAGAAAGTAAAGTACAGTGAAGAGAGTATTAGCTTTTTATTGGAGTTGGTCTTGAGGAGAAGGAAGTTGAAGTGAATAATGGAAGTGTGTAAAGTGAAGAGGAAGTGATGAAGGGAGCTGGAGGGATAGTGGAAATGAAATTTGCGAGGAGATACAGTGATAGAAGGAAAGCTGAGAAAGGTGGAGAAAGGAGAAAAGATAAGTTGTAAGACCAGGAGAAAGAAGTCAGAGAATAGCTTGCATGTGCGCCCTTAGTAGCTGAACAAAGCCCCGGGTCAACCCCTCGGGAGGCAGCCAGAAACCAGAACACCTAGCAGGCTATTTTTTAAGGGATTTTTTTTTTTTTTGGGGGGGGGGGGATTTTTACATTCTGAAGCTCTGCCCACACTGCACTTCGCCGACCTCGCACGTCACCTCTCACTGCTATGCATGATGTGCCGTGCTTGACGTTGAAGTGGAGCCCTGTGGGTTGGCTTGTAGTCTTGGTTAAAAGGTGTTAAAAATCTTCATTCTTCATTCTTGAACTTGCAGGTCCTCTTGAAGTTTACTTCGTTCTTGTCTTCTTGTCTTCTTTTAGCTTCTCCTCTTCATGGTTGCCTCCTTACCTCATCGGTCTCCTGTACCTGATGCCGTGAATATGGCCTCAACTTCTTCAATGCCATTGATTCTGCTGAGGCTTTTGGGCCACCAGGCATGTGTGCCTTCTGGACGAACGTTGAGGCGATTGTAGAGCTCCTCATCCTCATCTTGGATTTTTGTCCATCTTCTTCTGGCTTGATGGTGGAGTCTCTGGTTGATCGCCTCGATCCTTAGTCTTTGATGGATCTCTCGTGCAGTGACTACTTCAGGAAAGCGAATATTCAGAATCCATTTGCCTGCCTGGTTCTGAATAGTCTGTAGCTTCATCATCTGACTTCTGGAAATGGTGTGAGTAGGCACTGGCGGGTATTCCATGATGGGCTGCACTAGGGCTTTATAAATGTAGAGCTTGGTTTCAGTACTCAGTGTCTGGAACCTTCTGATCTTGTTCAGCTGATGTTTAGCTTTGCTTGCTCTATCATTTATGTGAGGGACAATTCCTCTTCTGCTAATTGTTAGCCCTAGTATCTTTCCTTTGTCACAGTAGTCCACTGCTTCTTCGTCCACTATCAGATCTGCTGTCTTGAACTTGGCCACAGGAATGACTTGGAATTTTCTCATGTTGGTTGAGATCTTCCACTGTCTTTCGTATCGATTGATGGTCTCTATGGCTCTGGCAGTTCTGAGTGCCATCATCTCGATCGATCTCCCTTCATACTTGATTATCTGAGTGATGTCGTCGGCATACATATAGTGATTGCTGCCATGTGATGGTTCAGGCAGGTCTGCTGTATAGATTGTAAACAGTGTCGGTGAGAGGCAGCTTCCCTGTGGAACTCCACTCATGAGGGGAATTGCTTCGCCGACTGTATTGCCGACGACTATTCTTGCACTCCGACTTTCAACAAAGTCACACAATAGCTTGGTCAAGGGCGTCGGGAGGTTCAGCCTGATGATCTTAAGTTTCAGGCCTGTGTGCCAAACTTTGTCGAAGGCTTTGGCCACATCTCTCAGAACCACATTGACTTGGTTCCTTTCGCTCATGGCATTGGCGATTTCTTCATATATGATTGCAATGGCTGTTGATGTTCCTCTGCCTGGTCTGAAGCCATGTTGCCTGGGATTTTGCAAATCGTTAATCTCCAGGTGATTTCGCAATCTTATGTTCAGTATCTTTTCAAAGATTTTGCCTGGGACTTCCAGCAGAGATATTGGTCTGTAATTCTCCACTTTTCTTGGATTTTTCCCGGCTTTTGGAATCATCCTGACTCTTGCTTCCTTGAAGTGGTCAGGGAAGTAGCCAGCAGTGAGAGAGGCATTGTATATGTTTGCCAGTCTCAGCAACATCTTGTTTGGAAGATTCTGCAGGATTGTTTTGTTGATCCTGCTTTTGCCTGGAGCAGTTCTATTCTTGAAACTCTGAATAGTTCTTTTGACATCTGTGGGGTCGATCTTGGTCATTAGTGGATCTGTGGGATCCAGTCTAGTGAAGTCAGAAGCAGCTTCTGGATATAGGAGGTGCATGTGCCTTCCTATTTCCTCTATGATGGTCTCCTCGAAATCACTGTCAAAGTTCTCTTCTTCTTCTTCGGTAATTCGGAAACAATTTCTCCAGTAATTTCTGAACAGGATTTCTTGTTCTTCTTCTTCATAAATCTTCTCATCCTGTTCGTTGAGGAGGTAGCTACTTCTGCTTTCACTTCTTCCCATCAGTTTCTTTATTCCTGACCAGAAGGACTGTGGATCTTTTCGGTCCCATTCCACTTTTCGAACAAGTTCTTCCCACTTGTCATTTGCTGCTCTCCTCCAGTGGTTAGAGAGTTCTCTTTGCAAGCTTCTATATCTTGCTCTCAGGTCTTGTGTCCATCCATGAATCCCTGCATAGTGCTGCAGGTGATTCGACTGTATATTTAGCAGTCTTACTTCAGCTGTTAGCCTTGGATGGGGGATAGTCCTGTGGTTGCTCTTGGGTACATGATGAGCAAGTGCAGCTTCAACATCGCTGTACCACTTTTCGACTTCCTCGTCAATCTCTTCCAATGTTGCAGTCCTCAAGTTGGCTGCAGGCTTAGACTGGAGCTCATCCTTGAATCCTCCCCAATTAGCCATTCTAAAGTTGAATCTGCTACAGTTTAGGCTTTTCAGGATTGGGTTGGATGATATCTTGAGGATGATGGGCAGGTGATCACTGGTGCTTGCAGGGCCTGGTTCCATGATCACGTTGTGATGGGTTTGGTTATTGCACAGTGCAATATCTGGTTTGGTTGCTGTGTTCCCTGTGATGTAAGTAGGGAAGTCTGGTCCCATGTGGATTAGATCTCCATCAGCAACCATTCTAGCAATAGCATTGCCAACCATGTTGCCTGCTCTATTGTTTAGCATTGGATGGTTGGCATTGAGGTCTCCCACTATGTATGTGGGTAATCTTCGTCGAAGTAGACTGTACAAGTCTTGCAGTGGCACAATTGCCCTTCTTGGAGGCAGATACATTGTAGCCACTACTATTGGACCTCTGCTGGTCTCTATCTCCATTGCCAGCATTTCGTCAAAGTCGTCGAGAATCTTATGTTTGATTTCTCTTCTGACTGCTATTGCTATGCCATCACTTGCTTCTCCAGTCCTGTTCCTCTGATAACATAAGTAGGGGAACAGTTTCAGCCTGTCTGTGTCCTTCAAACCATGACTGTTGATCAGGACTACGTCTGCATTTAGGGCTCTATACATGCCCGACAGTTCGTTCCTACGAACCATAGTCCACTTGAGGACGTTCTGCTGAACTACAGTGATGGTGTGATTCACTTGGATTTGGCTGCAGGTCCATCTTCATGCCTCTCTTGGGACTCATCATAGCCATTCCTCCTCTTCCTGTAGGTCTCAGGGTCGAGGTAAGTGATAGCCACACCAACGAGATTTAGGGAGGCTGCCCTAATTCTCCTATCTATGATACTGGCACATTCATCAGATTTCAGCCTCTGATTATTGTAGGAGTATTTCATCCTGCCATTTTTGATGTATTCTGCAACATCATCATCATCAATATTGCCGTTTGTGACGGTTTTCTCGGCAGTGTACAGGATGACTCCTACAGCTTTGCCCTTTGCTTCCCTGGCCTTCTTCACATTCTTGCACCTGTGTGGGGATGGCACCCTCACATACTGGGGTGCTGGTGCAGTGGGCTCTTCCAGTGGCGGCATTTCTTCTTCAAGAACTGGCAGATCTGGCATTTCTTCTTCTTCAGGTGCTTCTGTGGTTTCTTTGGGGGTTTCTGTAGGGAGCATAACCCTCAGGATGCCTGCCGAATTTACATCATTTGGAAGGTCCATCTCAGGGAGGTTATTTCGCCTCAAGGCTAGCTTTGCTTGTTCTGCAAA
>NW_028234424.1:649384-651884 GCF_977035675.1 Penaeus japonicus | reverse complement strand
CTTCACATTCTTGCACCTGTGTGGGGATGGCACCCTCACATACTGGGGTACTGGTGCAGTGGGCTCTTCCAGTGGCGGCATTTCTTCTTCTTCGGGTGTTTCTGTGGTTTCTTTGGAGGTTTCTGTAGGGAGCATAACCCTCAGGATGCCTGCCGAATTTACATCATTTGGAAGGTCCATCTCAGGGAGGTTATTTCGCCTCAAGGCTAGCTTTGCTTGTTCTGCAAAGCAGCCTGGTTGTGCAAGGTTGGCCAGGTGGGCATGCATCAAGGCAATCAGGGTCTTGACAGCCAGGTTGTTGGGCAGCTGCATGATGGGTGGCTGCGTCTCTTTAATCGCCGTTTTGGTAATTTCGGCTGTGGCTTTGGCTGTCTTTTCGATCGTTTTCTCGACCTTAGCTGTAGCCTTTGCAGTGTTCTTGACTACTTCACTCAGTAGTCTGGACTCTTTCTGGGTTTGGATCTCTTGCTTCTTTTCTACTGCCTTTGTGATCTCTTTCCTTCTAATAGGGCAGCTTCCAGAGAGAGTCCTGTGTTCGCCTCCACAGTTTAGGCATTTTTTTGTGGTATTCTTACATGTCGTGAACCTGTGTCCGGTCTGACCACATTCACTGCATTTTTCAGCATTCTTCTTGGTACATTTACCCTTTGTATGGCCATATTCATAGCAATTCATACACTGAATTACTCGAGTGAATCGTTCCTCTTCGATCTGGGCCGGGTTTATACTATAATTGTATAGGATCAGTCCTTGGTCTTTGATCTTTTTGGCAGTCTGTATATCATGGAATCGAATCTTAACAATTCCATGTTGTGGCATCTTATAGACTTCATCGATTTGCAGGCTGAGTTGTCTTACCAGTTCCTCTTTTATCTCTTCATTAGAGTGGCTTGTAATGTACGAGTCCACTTTTTTGACTACAATTGTCATTTTAGCTTTGGTTTCAAGAGGCATCTGGGGGTCAAAACCTGAGCTCTTAAGCTTTTGGCGGAATTCTGGTGACATTATCTTATCGGCATCGGTCAGGGTCTTTGGCAAAACAATGTATCCATTCCTAGCATCAATGATTCTTAGGAAATGGATACCATTGCCAAACATCAGAGAGTTCAGTTCCTGCTTTCGAGTTAGAGTCGGAATGCCATCGAGGTTTACTTTAATCTTGGTGGTCGAAGCCATGGTTCCAAACGCATAGCTCGATCCTACCACTGCAAAAAGTCCAAGTCCTGCCTGAGTTGTCAGATTAAGTCCTATATCTGACAACCTCCTCTTATCTCTGAGGAGCCTAACCAGGTTGGCTATGTAGACGGTGTCTAGCTGGAGTTGGCAGGAGTGTTAGAGTGGCCTGCCGCCGTTCCCTATGCCTAACAAAGGTGGCAACCTCCGAGTGTTTCTTACAGTATCCCGACTAAGGGACCCCTTTGAGACCCCGGCCTTCGCCGGGTAAACCGCAGGGTTCGCCTTCAGAAACAAACGGTGTTATCCTAACGCCGAAAAGTGGTGGTAAAGGACAGGGGGGGACAGGTGTGTGCCTACAAGGATCTCTTGTAGCACCGAGGTGCTTGGCTCGAGAGAGCCGAGTGTCAAAACCCTTACTCTGAAGGGATCTCTCTTAGTATGCCAACTCCTTAAAGATGTTAACTCCTTGGCATAAGTGGTACCCACTTGGACTGGGTCAGGTAGTCCAGGTAATTCTTCTTCTTCTTGCTATAAGTGTTACCCACTTAGCATGTAGATTATAACTCTTCCTTCAAAGAGTTCTTGTAGATTCTTCTTCTTCTTCTTTCAAGGCTTCTAAATAGCTTCAGCTGGAGCAGGTAAGCTGGAGCAGGTGCTGTTATCTCAGGTAAGGTCAGGTGCTGACTGTCCTTGAGTCTGTTGAGTCTTGGCTGATGGTTTTTTGGCGATTTCCGGCCCTTTTATTCCCCCCTGGTGATGGTTAGTTCATGGTACTCTCGTTCCTTGCATCGCGCCGTAGCCAATCACAGGTGACAGGACCAGAGGGATGCCGGAAGTTGCCGGCGGTCATCGGGCAGCGATTATCAGTGCCCGCGATCGTTCTCGCTACTGCCGCGGTGCTCAGGATGTCCGCTCCCCGGGTGAAGATAGGTGTGTTCGTGTCCAAGATGAAGCTCGACAGATATCTCTCCTTCGATAAAGAGATAATTATAACTATCCGAGATACATATTTTATCAGTAAGCACTATATATACGAAGATAATTTATCACTGACTTGATTCAAAGGACACACACACTCTGACGCACATTGGTATTCAATGATAATAATGATAATGATAAAGATGATAGCAATGATAATACTGATTGAAATCAAATCAAACAACAACTGTATTCAATATAAATCCTCAACACATATAACTATTCTTTATTTATCCTCATTTAGTTTATATATATACATATATATACATATATATATACATATATACATATATATATACATAGATATATACATATATATATATATATATATATGTGTGTGTGTGTG
>NW_028234424.1:639384-644384 GCF_977035675.1 Penaeus japonicus | reverse complement strand
CCGATTTCAACTGACTTGTAATCGAGAGGCTTGTTGCTGCCTCTCTGCGTGGTTGCCGACCTGAGTGACCTTTGACCTCGAGAGGGGGACGTTCTCTCCGAAGAGAACGCTCGTGAACCGCCAAACACGAGCAAGTGCCAAGGACACCTGTCAGCTCTTCCCGAGGAAACGTTTCATTCGAGTCTCGAACCCAAGAACCCGCAATGCTGGAACGGATCTGAAAAGAAGAAAACTTTTCCGCCTCTTGTTATTATTTTTTGTTATTTTTATCCTGAGTGTTACTTTCATTTCCTTATTGTTCTTGTAGTTATAGTTATTATGAATATTTTGGTATTGAAAAATATAGTTTTCATTTTATTTTTTCCCCGGGAGAGGGTCATCCGTAATAGAATGTATATATATGTCCTTATTTACAAAGAAATGTATTTCCTTTAACGCCGCACTAAAAATACTAAAAGTTGCATATTCTTAACAACCCCTAAACTTGCTTTCCCTTCCCTCCACCCCCCCTTAATTGCGGTACACAATTGTATCAAAATCAAGGTTCCCACGTGCATACAACTGCATCAAAATCAGTAGTGCCACCTGCGGTACAATGGTACCAAAAGGGTACATACAATCTGAGGCTACAAATCTTTTACAAAACATATGCTTTCCTTAAGTGAACCATCATTCATAGAAATAACCTCACACTCCAACAGCCACACGAAGCCAAAACCGGCTCGGTATCAACACATTTCTACATACATTGATTGTATAAACTTTTGGTGTTTAAGAAAGACACGTGATTCTTACACAGCCACTTTAGAAAGTATAAACAGATTACATAGGATGATATGCATGATATCTTATGAGAAGATGGTAGAATGCAGTAACGCATTTTAATATATACAAATTTTTTAACCTCCCTGACCGGGACTCGAACCCGTGCCGTAAGATCGACAGGCACGGTTGATACCGCTCGGCTACACGACCCGACAAAAGAGATGTTCAACCAGACGCCTTATGAGATGTCATGGACATTACCTATGTGTTCTTATCAGAACAGTGATAGCGAATTTTTACGAACATCTCCCGCAGGCGCTCGGCAGCCACGGAATCACAAATTCAAGTCCCAAATCAAGTTACCAAGGTTATATGTGTGAGAAGATGGTAGAATGCAGTAACACATTTGAATTTGTGATTCCGTGGCTGCCGAGCGCCCGCGGGAGATGTAAGTAAAAATTCGCTATCACTGTTCTGATAAGAACACATAGGTAATGTCCATGACATCTCATAAGGCGTCTGGTTGAATATCTCTTTTGTCGGGTCGTGTAGCCGAGCGGTATCAACCATGCCTGTCGATCTTACGGCAAGGGTGCGAGTCCCGGTCAGGGAGGTAAAAATTTGTATGATATCTTATATGTAAAGGAAACCATATGATACGTTGGTTCAATACCGAACATTGGAATTCAGTTTTATAATTTTGGAATGTTGTTAAATGCTATTTCGTTTCACTTTTCTTCTTCTAATGCTCAGGTTCTGTACGCCATGCTAATATTAAAAGCAGAAAGGAAATATATTTGTATGTACGTACAACTGTGTTTATCACATATGTACAGAATGAATTTTCTTTCTCTCTCTACATCATTCTCTCATTTTTCTTTCCTATTTCTAAGCCTTCTGATCCTTCCTTTGTTACGTTGAAAAAAAGAGTTTTATAGTATTCTATAAACACGTGGGTTTATATTCTCTTCTGAAGCTCTTTGCATTTCTCTCTCTAACAATGATAACATCAACAAAAGGAATAACAATGATAATAATGATGATAGTAATGATCATCATGGTAATAATGATAAAAGGATGATAATGATAATATCAATGATAAAAATGATAATGATATTATTAATTAGGAAAATGATAATAATAATGCAAATTATATTTAATTTTGATGATAATAATAGCAAAAATAGTATTGATAACAATAAAAACTGGTAGAGGTAGAAAAAAGAATGGAAATGATAAACACGATAATGATAATAATGACAACAAATATTGTAATGAGAGTGATAATGATAATTATAATAAAAATGATAATGCAAATGTTAATAGCAATGGATATAATATATATAAATGATAATAATGATAATGATAGCGATGATAATAGAAATAGCAATTTACATTATTAACAGCAAGAACAAAAACAATGTAAATGATAATAACAATAACAATGATGATAATGATAACGATTATTATCATAACTATAATTGTAGTAGTAGTAGCATTAATAGTAATCATGTTGGTAATAGTAATAGTAATTATACTACAACAACTACTACTGCTGCTACTAGGAATATTAATGATAATATAAATTATGATTATAATAGTAATGATGATATTAATGTTTATGTTGATAGTAGTGAGGATAATGATAATAATGGTGATTGTGATGATAATAAAATCAACACATTAATAGTAATTACGATAGTATAAACAATAATGATATGTAACATACTGTATGTATGAATATATAAAGATATATGTATATATATATGAATATAAGTATATATATATATATATATATATATATATATATATATATATATATATATATATATATATACATACACACATACACACACACATATATATATATATTTACTCTAACACAGACACACACACACACACACACACACACTGAAGGCTATTCTTGGTATAACTTAATCAGCGATATTGTTACAAAAAAAAAAAAAAAAATAAAAATAATTCCATGTGATTAATTCCATGAAGAAAAACTTATTTCATGTGTCTCAGGAATATTCATGATTGTTTATTTATTCATTTATTAATTTATTCATTTCAATAATATCAGTAAATTGTTGAATGATATCTCCCCTTCGATGAAGAGATAATTATAACTATCCGAGATACATATATTTTATCAGTAAGCACTATATATACGAAGATAATTTATCCCTGACTTGATTCAAAAGGACACACACACTCTCACGGACATTGGTATTCAATGGTAATAATAATAATGATAAAGATGATAGCAATGATAATACTGATTGAAATAAAATCAAACAACAACTGTATTCAATATAAATCCTCAACACATATAACTATTCTTTATTTATCCTCATTTAGATTATATATATATATAGTTATATATATATATATATATATATATATTATATATATATATATATATATATATAGATATATATATATAAAAATATATATAAATATATATACATATATATATATATATAAATATATATATATATATATATTATATATATATATATATATATATATATATATATATATTACAAAACAGTAATTAAATATGATTTTATTTTATTGTAAATTTGGTCACAAGCCTAACTGGGGTAAATGATTTGTAGTGTATGTATTTATATGTGTATATAAATGTGTGAGACTGACACATTTATATACAGACATATTTATATGAAACATATTTCATATATAAATTATGAAATATATATAATATAGTATGATTTTTTTAAAATGAAAGTACTCATCATAGCATGTCGTCAGTCTCGTGAAATATATATTATCAACAATTTCATTATACATGTATACGTCATGTGACGTATTTATTTTGGAATGATTGTGAGTCATTCATTTTATTATTAATTTTGATTAATTTGTTTATCATTTCCCCTTCCTCCTTGTCTATCTTGTTTATCTTCTACTTATTAGACCTCTCTTCATGAGTTGATAAACAGTAAGAGAGACAGAGGAACGCAAGGTACCAGGGAATATAAATTGATGTTGATAATTATGATAATTGTATATATCTACTCTTTTCACGAGACAAAATAGTTAATAAATTGTAAACCGTCTTTGATAAAATACTAATAGATTTTTTTTTTTTTGCTCTTTGTTTTTGTTTTTTTGCATGATCTCTTAGTTTCATTGACTAACGATTAAAAACAAACCTTTTTTCTTCCTCTTCTCTTAGTCACTGCTTGAATTTGAATTTGAATTTGTGGTGAATAACGAAAAAAAACCAGACCAATATATTGATTTGGAGACAAATGTATTTTTTTTGTTATGTTTCTGTAAGTTGAAAATTGAATGAATATACAGTAATGAAGATATAAAAAAGTGTTTAAGAATACTTTAAATGAACTGAACATTTACACATTGTTTTTAACCTAAATCCATGTCAAAAGAATGATTGCAAAACAACCAGCGAATCGGATCCACCCTGAACCTCGTACCGATTTCAACTGACTTGTAATCGAGAGGCTTGTTGCTGCCTCTCTGCGTGGTTGCCGACCTGAGTGACCTTTGACCTCGAGAGGGGGACGTTCTCTCCGAAGAGAACGCTCGTGAACCGCCAAACACGAGCAAGTGCCAAGGACACCTGTCAGCTCTTCCCGAGGAAACGTTTCATTCGAGTCTCGAACCCAAGAACCCGCAATGCTGGAACGGATCTGAAAAGAAGAAAGCTTTTCCGCCTCTTGTCCTGTTATTTTTATCCTGAATGTTACTTTCATTTCCTTATTGTTCTTGTAGTTATAGTTATTATGAATATTTTAGTATTGAAAAATATAGTTTTATTTTTTTTTTTCCCCGGGAGAGGGTCATCCGTAATAGAATGTATATATATATGTCCTGATCTACAAAGAAACGATTTTCCTTTAACACCGCACTAAAAATACTAAAAGTTGCATATTCTTGACAACCCCTAAACTTGCTTTCCCTTCCCTACGTACAAGTGTGTTTATCACATATGTACAATTTTTTTTTTTTCTCTCTCTCTCTCTACATCTTTCTCTCCTTTTTCTTTCCTATTTCTAAGCCTTCTGATCCTTCCTTTGTTACGTTGAAAAAAAAAGAGTTTCAAAGGAATTTTCTATTCTATAAACACGTGGGTTTATATTCTCTTCTGAAGCTCTTTGCATTTCTCTCTCTAACAATGATAACATCAACAAAAGGAATGACAATGATAATAATGATGATAGTAATGATAATCATGGGAATAA
>NW_028234424.1:624384-626884 GCF_977035675.1 Penaeus japonicus | reverse complement strand
ATATATTTGTATGTACGTACAAGTGTGCTTATCACATATGTACAGAATTATTTTATTTCTCTCTCTCTCTCTACATCTTTCTCTCCTTCTGATCCTTCCTTTGTTACGCTGAAAAGAAAAGAGTTTCAAAGGAATTTCCTATTCTATAAACACATGGGTTTATATTCTCTTCTGAAGCTCTTTGCATTTCTCTCTCTAACAATGATAACATCAACAAAAGGAATGACAATGATAATAATGATGTTAGTAATGATAATCATGGTAATAATGTTAAAAGGATGATAATGATAATATCAATGATAAAAATGATAATGATATTAATAAAGATAATGATAATGATAATGTAAATTATAATTATGTTGATAAAAATAGCAAAAATAGTATTGATAACAATAAAAACTGGTTGAGGTAAAAATAAAAATGGAAATGATAATAATGATAACAAAAGAGAAGGAGGTGGTTCGTGTGTGTGTGGCGGGGGGAGGGGGGGGTGTTCATATGTGTGTGTGTGTGTGTTCGTGTGTGTGTGTATGTTTCCTCAAAGTTGTTTGTATTTAATATAAGCATGTGTGTTTGTATTTGTGTCTGTTTGTGTTTGCATATATATAGCGCGTGTGTCTGTAAGTAATTCATGATATTACTGCCAAAAAAAAGAAGGAATAACAGGAATATTCCCAATTTTTTTTCTCGAGAATATACGAATGCCTTTTTTTTTTTTTTTTTTTTTAATATATACATATTGTTTAAGCTATTGAGCCATTTTCTTTTTTTTCCTTTTAACTCCTATGTCGATGATGAATTCATAGGGATGTCTTTTGATGACAGAAGTATTGTTTTTGTTTTTTATAGAGAATGAAATAACTATATTTCTGGTTGCATAGTTTCTGGTAACATTTTGTTGCCAAGGAATCCAGTAGTTTCCAGTATGATATTAATAATTATTATTAGTAAAGGTCAAGTGTATGTATTTAATGTATATAATTGTAGTCTACAGTGACCTTTAACGAACTCTTATAATAATTTCTTTTGACTTTACCAATATCATGTTTTATGTATTTTTTTTTTTTTTTTTTGTAACGATGTCGGGATGAGGATCAAGATGGTGAGATGCACACGTGGTAAAATAATTAAAAAAAGGGATGGAATCTAATTTAATCAATAAACTTTCCCAACTGTCATTGATATAAAATTAGATGCTTTCCACACACACACACATACACACAAACACGCACACACACACAAACACACACACACTCACACAAACACGCACACACTCACACAAACACGCACACACACACTCACACAAACACACACAAACACGCACACACACACACACTGAAGACTATTCTTGGTATAACTTAATCAGCGGTATTGTTAAAAAAAAAGTAAAAATAATTTCATTTGATTCTTTCCATGAAGAAAAACTTATTTCAAGTGTGTCGGGAATATTCATGATCGTTTATTCATTTTCTTTCATTATATCAGTAAATTGTTGAGTGATATCTCCCCTTCGATAAAGAGATAATTATAACTATCCGAGATACATATATTTTATCAGTAAGCACTATAGATACGAAGATAATTCTTCACTGACTTGATTCAAAAGGACACACACACTCTCACGCACATTGGTATTCAATGGTAATAATAATAATGATAAAGATGATAGCAATGATAATACTGATTGAAATAAAAAAAAAAAAAAAAAATAATTTTTCCCAAACAACAACTGTATTCAATATAAATCCTCAACACATATAACTATTCTTTATTTATCCTCATTTAGTTTATATAAATATATATATATATATATATATATATATATATATATATATATATATATTATATATATATATATACATATATAAATATATGTATATATATATATATATATATATAGTATATTATATATATATATATATATATATATATATTAACGGAAATATATATATATTATATATATATATATATATATATATATATATATATATATATATATATATAATATATATTATATCTATATAATTATGTATGTATATATATATATATATATATATATATATATATATATAATATATATATTATATATATATATACATTCTATGTATGTTTGTTTATATATATATATATATATATATATATATATATATATATATATATATATATATATATATATATATATATATATATATCACAAAACAGTAATTGAATATGATTTTATTTTATTGTAAATTTGGTCACAAGCCTAACTGGGGTAAATGGTTTGTAGTGTATGTATTTGTATGTGTATATAAATGTGTGAGACTGACACATTTATATACACACATATATATATGAAACATATTTCATATATATATTATGAAATATATGTAATATAGTATTTTTTTTTTTTTTTAATAAAAGTACTTATCATAGCATGTCGTCAGTCATTTGAAATATATATTATCAACAATATCGTTTTAATAGAAAACGATTAATGACGTATTTATTTTGGAATGTC
>NW_028234424.1:586922-624284 GCF_977035675.1 Penaeus japonicus | reverse complement strand
AATATGCAATACCTTGGCATAGAAAAGGCGTATTAATGGATGCAAATAACTTAAATAACAGGAAAATAATGCGAATATCAGCAAAATGGGAGCGCCCTCTTGCATTTTTCCCTAATTTATTGCAGAAATATGCAACGTTTAAAAAATGAAAAAAGAATAAATGAATGGAATAATGCCTAGAAAGTGATAAGAAATTACGCTTTACCTCTGGCCTAAAATCGCGGTGTTTTGCGAAAAAAAATCAACAGGGAAATAATCAGCAAAATGCTGCGCCCTCTAGCAATTTTCCCTTAATTATTGCGAATAATATGCAATTACATTGCATAGCAATAGGCCTCAATGATGCAAACTGACTTAAATAACAGGAAATAATGCTCGGAATATCAGCAAAATGCAGCGCCCCCTACTTGCATTTTTCCCTAAATAATTAGTGCGGAAATATGCAACGTAATATAAAGAAAAAAAAGAATATAAATGATGGAAAATGCCTAGAAAGGGGATAGAATTACGACTACTCTGGCTAAAATTCGCAGTTGTTTTGCGAAATAAACACAGGAATAATAATCAGGCAAAATGCAGCGCTCCCTCTAGCATGTCCTTCCTTCTCTTCCCGTTATTATTGCGAAATATGCAATACCTTGCATAGCAATAGGCTCAATGATGCAAATGACTTAAATAACAGGGAAATTAATGCGAATATCTAGCAAAAATGCAAGCGCCCTCTTTTCTGCATTTTGCTTAATTATTGCGAAATATGCAGACGTAAAAAAAAAAAAGTAATAAATGATGAAAAAATGCCTAGAAAAGGGATAGAATTTAAAACGCTACTCCTCCCTTTGGCTAAAATCGACAGTGTTTTGCGAAAAAATACACAGGAAATAATCAGCAAAATGCAGGCGCCCTCTAGGATTTCCCTTAATAGTGATTGCGAAATATGCAAATACCTTAGCATAGCAATAGGACGCCCAATGATGCAAATGACTTAAATAAACAGGAAATCTATGCGAAATCATTCAGCAATAATGCAGCGCCCCTCTTGCATTTTCCCTTCCTCCCTTAATTATTGCGAAATATGCATACATAAAATAAAAAGAAAAGAATAAATGATGAAAATTGCCCTAGAAATGTGATAGAATTACGCTACTCTGGCTAAAATTCGCAGTGTTTTGCGAAAAAAACACAGGAAATTAATCAGCAAAATGCAGCGCCCTCTAGGATTTTTCCCTATAATTATTGCGAAATATGCATCAATACGCTTGCATAGCAATAGGCTCAATGATGCAAATGACTTAAATAAACAGGAAATAATGCGAATCTCAGCAAAAAATGCAGCGCCCACACCATGGTAACTTTTTCTTTTGCATTTTTCCCTTAATTATTGCGAAATATGCTAAACGTTAATAAAAAAAAAAAGAATAAAAGATGAAAATGCCTAGAAAGATAGAATTACGCTACTCTGGCTAAAATCGCAGTGTTTTTCGGAAAAACACAGGGTAAATAATCAGCAAAATGCAGCGCCTGTCTAGCAATTCTTTTTTCCCTTAATTATTGCGAAATATGCAATATCCTTCAGCATAGCAAAAGGCTCAAATGATGCAAAAGACTTAAATAACAGGAAATATATGCGAATTATCAGCAAAAAAATGCAGCGCCCTCGACTTTTTCCATTGCATTTTTTCCCAAACTTAAGTATTGCGAAAATATGCAACGTAAAATAAAGAAAAAAGATTATAAATGATGAAAATGCCTAGAAAGTGATAGTAATTACGCTACAGCTACTTACTTTCATTTTTGGATTAAAATCGCAGTGTTTTGCGAAAATAACACAGGAAATAATCAGCAAAATGCAGTCGCGCGCCCTCTATGTGCATAACAAAGCCAAAAGAACTGCTGGCAGACATGTAACCATTATCCTGAAAAAGAAAAATATCCAAAATGTGCTTAAAATACACGTTAGAGCCATTCTGATAACGAAAACGGATTACAGTTAAAATGCCAGCTGATCCCTCTTGGATTATACCCCTTAATAATTTTGCGAAATAATGCAATTGCGAGAAAAAGTGGGTTGGCGCAAAAAAGATCGCCAAAAGAGGGACATGTAAGACCCCCGATGCTCTGAAAAAAAGGATATCCAAAAATTGGCTTTAAAATAAACAGTGTTTTCGAAAGCCCAAGCCCATTCTGATAAATGAAACGGATTACAGTTAACATGCCCTCTGATTTTCGTTAATTACAAGGAAATATGCAATTGCGAGAGAAAGTGTGGCAAAAAAGCCAAGAGGCTCAATGACGTAACCGTTGACCTGAATAAATAATCCAAATCATGCTTAATATTACACGTTAGAGCCATTCTTGATAATGAAACTCGGATTAAACAGTATAATGCCGCTAGATTTTCGTTTATAATTAAAGGAAATAGCAATTGCGAGAAAAAGTGTGCAAAAAAGAAGCCAAAAGAGAGCAGACATGTAACCGATCCCTGAAAACAAATATCCAAAAAAATGCTTAAAATACACGGTAGACAGCCATTCTGATAACACGAAAATTACGGATATACAGTTAAATGCGCACCCTGATTTTTTCGTTATATTAAAGCGAAATATGCAATTGCGAGAAAAAGGCTTATGTGCAAAAAAAGAAAGTCCAAAAGATGGCAGACATGTAATGCGAAACCTGAAAAAAATATCCAGCGCCCTCTGCTTATGTGTATGTAATACACGGTAGAGCCATTATGATAACGAAACAGATTACAGTTAAAAATGCGCTGATTTTCGTTATATTAATGATGGGAAATAAGCCAAGATTGCGAGAAAAAGTGTGTTAGAATTACGCAAACTACTGGACTAAAGAAATCGCAGTGGTTTATGCCGAAAAAAAAACACAGGAAATAATGCGAATATCCAGCTCAAAATGCAGCGCTCTCATAATTGATGCATGTTCCCTTATTTATTGCGACAATATGCAATTACTTTGCATAGCAATAGGCTCAATGAATTGCAAATGACTCCTAAATAACAGGAAATTATGGGAATATTAAGCAAAATGCGTCGCGTTCCCCTTCTCCTGCATGTTTTACCTTAATTATTACGAAATATGCAAACGTAAAAAAAAAGAAAAAGATAAATGTTGGGAAAATGCCCTATGAATGGATAGAATTAAAAAACGCAACTCCTTCTGGCTAAAATAAACAGTTTGTTGGAAAGAAAACAGATTAAATTGCGAATTAATCAACAAAAATACAGCGCCCTCTTGGCAATCCCTTAATTATTGCGAAATATGTCTTTACGTAAAATAAGAAAAAAAAAGAATTAATGATGAAAATGCACTAGAAAGTGATAGAATTACGGTACTCTGGCTAAAAAATCCGCAGTGGTTTTTGCGAAAAATAGGGAAATTAATGCGAATATCAGGCAAAATGCAGTGCGCCTCTTTCTCTTGCTTTTCCCTTAATTATTGTGCAGAAATATGCAACGTAAAAAAAATAAATAGAAATAAATGATGATAATCCCGCCTTAGAGAGTGATAATATTACGCTACTCTGGCTAAAATCGCAGTGTTTTGCGAAAAAAAAACAGAGAAATAATGCGAAATATTCCAGCAAAATGCAGCCCCCTCTCCCTTCCCTCCTCCAGCATTTCCCACTTAATTATTGCGAAATATGCCATTACCTTGCATAGGAATAGGCTCAATGATGCAAAAAAGCCTTTAAAAACAGACATTAAACGATCCTGAATAAAATATCCAAAAATGCTTAAAATACACGTTAGAGCCATTCTGATAAACGAAACGGGGGGGGTGGATTACAGTTAAAATGCGCTGATTTTCGTTATATTGAAAGGAAATAGAATTGCGGATGAAAATGCCTAGACAGTGATAGGAATTACGCAACTCTGGGCTAAAATCGCCAGAGTGTTTATGCGAAAAAACAGGAATTAATTGTCGAATATCAGCAAAATGGCAAAAAAGCGCCCCTCATGCATTTCCCTTAATTAATTGCGAAATATGCAATACCTTGGCATAGCAATAGGACTCAATGATGCAAATGACTCAAAAACCAGGAAATAATGCGAATATTAGCAAAATGCGTCGCTTCCTCCCTGCCAATTTTTCCCTTAATTATTACGAAATATGCAGCGTAAAAAAGAAAAAAGAATAAATGATGAAAATTGGCTAGTGTGAAAGTGATAGAATTACGCAACTCTGTGCTAAAATCGCAGTTTTGCAAAAAATATCACAGGAAATAATGCAAATATCAGCAAAATAACAGCAAAAAAAAAACAGCGCCCTCTTTATACTGCATTTCCTTAATTAGTGCGAAATATGCAACGTAAAGTGAAAAAAAGAATAAATGATGAAAATGCCTAGAAAGTGATAGAAATTACGGTACGTCGGGCTAAAATCGCAGTGTTTTGGGTTGCGAAAAAATAGGAAATAATGCGAATAAACCCAGCAAAATGCACCAAAGCGCCCTCTTGCATTTACCTTAAATTATTGCGAAATATGCAAACGTACAAAAAAAAAACGATAAATAGAAATAAATGATGATAAAACGCCTAGAAGAGTGATAACAAATTACGCTACTACTATGGCTTAAAATCGCATGTTTTGCGAAAAAAACAGGAAATAATGCGAATATCGCAAAATAATACAGCGCCCTCTTTCTTATTTTGCATTTCCCATAATTATTGCGAAATAATGCAATACTTAAAAAGAAAAAGAAATCAATGATGCAAATAACTAGAAAGTGATAGAATTACGGTACTCTCTTCATGGCTAAATCGCAGTTGTTATTGCGAAAAAAATAGGAAATAATGCGAATATCAGCAAAATGCAGCGCCCTCATGCTTTGCATTTCCATTATCACTTTTTTATTGCGAAATAACCAACGTAAAAAAAAGAGACAAAAACAAAATAGAATGATGATATCATGCCTAGAGAGTGATAAAATTACCGATACCTCTGGCTAAAATCGCAGTGTTTTAGTGTTGCGAAAAAAATAGGAAATAATCTTAATGCGAATATATCAAGCAAAAGCAAGCCCAACGTGCAAAGCACCCAACCTTCATTTCCCTTAATTAATTGCGAAATATGCAATACCTTGCCATCAGCAATAGGCTCAATGATGCAAAATGACCCCCAGCCATAACAGCCTTCCAAATAATTCGAATATTTCAGCAAAATGCGTCGTCTATTACTGCTGAACCCTTAATTATTATCGCAAATATGCAGCGTAAAACCTCATAATGATGAAAATAGCCTATGAAAGGATCACGAATTCACTGTACTCTCGGCACAATCGGACAGCGTGTTTTTTATATTTGCGGGAAAAAAACACAAGAAATAATGCGAATATCATCCAAAATGCATCCAAAGCAAAAAAACCGCGCTCTCTTACATGCATTTTTCCCTTATATTATTGCGAAATATTGCAAAAAATTAAAAAAACGGAAAAAATATAAAAAAAAAAAAAAGAATAAATAATAAAAATGCTAAGAAAGTGATAGAATTACGCTACTCTCTAACTTTTTCTTTCTAAACTCCTGGCTGGCTAAAAATTCGCAGTGTTTTTAAATTAAAAAACAGGTAAATAATAATTCAGCAAATTGCAGCGCGCCTCTTGCATTTCCCGTAATTATGCGAAAATAATGCAATAAACTTCCTTGCTTAGCAATAGGCCTCAATGATGCAAATGACTTAAAAATAACAGGAAATAATGCGAATATTAGTAAAATGCCAGCGCCCCTCTTGGCATTTTTCCTGTAAAAAATGTATTGCGAAATTTGCACCTGAAAAAAAAACACAGAAGAAATAATCCAGCAAAATGCAGAAGCGCCCTCTAGCATTTCCCTCTAATTATGTTGCGAAATATGCAATACCTGATATTCTCATAGCAATTAGGCTCAAATAGATCGCAAATGACCTTTAAATAAATCCTAGGGAAGTAAAAAATTATAGCCGAAATATCTTAATAAGCTGGCGAGGCTGGACCTCTTGCATTTCCTTTCCTTAATTATTGCGAAATATGCAATACCTTGCATAGCAATAGGCTTCAATTGATGCAAATAATTTAAAATTAACAGGAAATAATGCGAATAACAGCAAAAATGCAGCGCCCTCTTGCATTTTTCCCTTAAATTATTGCGAAATATGCAAACGTTAAAAAATACCGGCCTCAATAAAGAATAAATGATGAAAACTGCCTAGAAAGTGATAGGTATCTACGGTACTCTGGCTAAAATCGCAGTGTTTTGCGAAAAAACACAGGAAATATACAGCAAAACTGCAGCGCCCTCTACCATTTCCCTTAATTATTGCGAAATATGCAATAATATAAAAACCTCTTGCATAGCAATAGGCTCAACAAAATGATGCAAATGACTTAAATAACAGGAAATATGTAATTTGAAAATGTATGCGAATATCAGCAAAATTGCAACAGAAAAACGCAGCGCCCTCAGTGATTGCATTTCTGTGTTCCCTTAATTATTGCGAAATATGCAACGTAAAAAAAGAAAAAGAATAAATGATGAAAATGCCTAGAAAGTGATAGAATTTAAACGAACGCTACTTCTGGGTCTGGCTAAAATCGCAGTGTTTTGCGAAAAAACACAGGAAATAATAAGCAAAATGCAGCGCCCTCTACCATTTCCCTTTTGTTTTTTTTTTTCAATTATTGCGAAATATGCAATACTTTGCATAGCAATAGGCTGAATGATGCAAATGACTTAAATAACAGGAAATAATGCGAATATCAGCAAAATGCAACGCCCTCTTGCATTTTTCCCTGAATTATTGCGAAATATGCAACGTAAAAAAAGAAAAAATAATAAATGATGAAAATGCCTAGAAAGTGATAGAATTACGCTACTCTGGCTAAAATCGCAGTCTTCTGCGAAAAAAACACAGGAAATAATCAGCAACTGCAGCGCCCTCTACCATTTCCCTTAATTATGCGAAATATGCAATACCTTGCATAGCAATAGGCTCAATGATGCAAATGACAGACCTTAAATAACAGGAAATAATGCGAATATCAGCAAAATGCAGCGCCCTCTTGCATTTTTCCCTTAATTATTGCGAAATATGCAACGTAAAAAAAGAAAAAAAGAATAAATGATGAAAATGCCTAGAAAGTGATAGAATTACGCTACTCTGGCTAAAATTGCAGTGTTTTGCGAAAAAATGATGAAAATGCCTAGAAAGCAATAGAATTACGCTACTCTGGCTAAAATTGCAGTGTTTTGCGAAAAAACACAGGAAATAATCAGCAAACTGCAGCGCCCTCTACCATTTCCCTTAATTATTGCGAAATATGCAATACCTTGCATAGCAATAGGCTCAATGATGCAAATGACTTAAATAACAGGAAATAATGCTTATATCAGAAAAAATGCAGCGCCCTGTTGCATTTTTCCCTTAATTATTGCGAACAATACTTCGCAACGTAAAAAAAGAAAAACAGAATAATATTTGATGAATGAAAGAATGCCCTAGAAGAAAGTGATAGAATTACGCTACTCTGGCTAAAATCGCAGTGTTTTGCGAATAATAAAACACAGGAAATAATCAGCAAACTGAGCGCCCTCTACCATTTCCCTTATTTATTGCGAAATATGCAATACCTTGCATAGCAATAGGCCCAATGATGCAAATGACTTAAATAACAAGAAATAATGCGAATATCAGCAAAATGCAGCGCCCTCTTGCATTTTTCCCTTAATTTATATGCGAAAATATGCAACGTAAAAAAAAGAAAAAAGAATAAATGATGAAAATGCCTAGAAAGTGATAGAATTACGAGTACTCTGGCTAAAAAATCACAGTGTTTTGCGAAAAAATAAAAAAAACACAGGGCAAATAATCAGCAAACTGCAGCGCCCCTCTACCAATTTCCCGTTAATAATTGCGAAATATGCAATACCTTGCATAGCAATAGGCTCATGATGCAAATGACTCTTAGAATTAACCTGGAATATAATGCGAATATCTGCATAATGCAAGCGCCCTCTTGTTTTTTCCCTTAATTATTGCGAAATATGCAACGTAAAAAAAGAAAAAAGAATAAATGATTAAAATGCCTAGAAAGTGATAGAATTACGCTACTTTTTTCTCTGGCTAAAAATCGCAGTGTTTTGTGAAAAAAACACAGGAAATAATATCACAAAGTGCAGCGCCCTCTAGCATTTCCCTTAATTATTGCGAAATATGCAATACCTTGCATAGCAATAGGCGCAATGATGCAAATGGAAACTTATATAACAGGAAATAATGCGAATATCAGCAAAATGCAGCGCCCCCTCGCATTTCCCTTAATTATTGCGAAATATGCAACGTAAAAAAAAAAGAATAAATGATGAAAATGCCTAGAAAGTAATAGAATTACGCTACTCTGGCTAAAATCGCAGTGTTTTGCGAAAAAACACAGGAAATAATCAGCAAACTGCAGCACCCTCTACCATTTCCCTTAATTATTGCGAAATATGGTATACCTTGCATAGTAATGGGCTCAATGATGCAAATGACTTAAATAACAGGAAATAATGCGAATATCAGGAAAATGGAGCGCCCTCTTGGATTTCCCTTAATTATTGTGAAATATGCAACGTAAAAAAAAAAAGAATAAATGATGAAAATGCCTAGAAAGAGATAGAATTACGCTACTCTGGCTAAAATCGCAGTGTTTTGTGGAAAAAACACAGGAAATAATCAGCAAAATGCATTCCCTCTAGCATCTCCCTTAATTATTGCGAAATATGCAATACCTTGCATAGCAATAGGCTCAATGATGCAAATGACTTAAATAACAGGATATAATACGAATATCAGCAAAATTGCAGCGCCATCCCTCTTGCATTTCCCTTAATTATTGCGAAATATGCAACGCCTTAAAAAACAAAAAGAATAAATGATGAAATGCTAGAAAGTGACTGAATTACGTTACTCTGCTAAAATCCGCCAGTGTTTTGCGAAAAAAACACAAGGAAATAATCAGCAAAATGCAGCGCCCTCTATGTGCAAAAAAAGACCAAAAAGAGGCCAGGACTATGTAACGATCCTGAAAAAAAATAATCCCGCAAAAATGCTCAAAATTCACGTTATTTGAGGGCCCATTCTGATAACGAAAACGGATTACAGTTAAATACGCTTGATTTTCGTAATATTAAAGGAAATAGGAAATTGCGAGAAAAAGTGTGCAAAAAAGCCCAAAAAAGCAGACATATAACCGATCCTGGAAAAAAAAATATCCCAAAATGCTTAAAATGCACGTTAGAGCCATTCTGATAACAAACGGATTACCAGTTAAATGCGCTGATTTTCGTGTAATATTAAAGGAAAATAATTGTTGCAATTGCGAGAAAAAGTGTGATAGAATTACGCAACTCTGGCTAAAATCGCAGTGTTCTGGGCGAAAAAACAGGAATTAATGCCAAATTTTTCAGCAAAATGCCAGCGCCCTCATGCATTTCCACTTAATTATTGCGAAATATGCAATAAACCTTGCATAGCAATAGAGCTCAATGATGCAAATGACTCAAATAACAGGAAATAATCCCGGAATATTAGCAAAATGCATCGCTTTATCCTGCATGTCCCTTAATTATTACGAAATATGCAGCGTAAAAATAAAAGATGAAAATGCCTATGAAAGGATAGAATTACGCAACTCTGGCTAAAATTCGCAGCTGGATTTGTGAAAAAACAGGAAATAAGCGATTATCAGCAAAATACAGCGCCTCTTGCATTTTCCTTTTATTGCGAAATATGCAAACGTAAAAAGAAAAAAGGATTTTATTGATGAAAATAACTAGAAAGTGATAGAATTATAGTACTCTGGCTAAAATCGCAGTGTTTTGCGAAAAAAATAGGAAATAATGCGAATATCAGCAAAATGCAGCGCCCTCTTTGGGGTTTTTTCCCTTAATTATGCGCGAAATATGCAACGTAAAAAAAAAAAAAAATAATAAAATGATGATAATCGCCTAAGAGAGTGATAAAATTAACGCTACTTGGCGTAAAATGCGCAGTGTTTTGCGAAACAAAAATAGGCAATAAAGCGGAATATATCAGAAAAATGCAGCGCCCTATTGCATTTTTCCCTTATATTATTGCGAAATATGCAACGTAAAAAAAGAAAAAAGAATAAATGTTAGAATTGCCTAGAAAGTGATAGAATTACGCTACTCTGGCTAAAATCGCAGTGTTTTGCGAAAAAACACAGGAAATAATCAGTAAAACTGCAGCGCCCTCTACCATGTCCCTTAATTATTGCGAAATATGCAATACTTGCCATAGCAATAGGATCAATGATGCAAATGACTTAAATAACAAGAAATAATGCAAATATCAGCAAAATGCAGCGCCCTCTTGCATTTTTCCTTAATTATTGCGAAACATGCAACGTAAAAAAAGGACAAAAAGTATAAGAATAAATGATGAAAATGGCCTAGAAAGTGATAGAATTACGGAGTACTCTGGCTAAATATCACAGAGGTTTGTTGCGAAAAAAAAACACAGGAAATAATCAGCAAACTGCAGCGCCCTCTACCATTTTCCCTTAATTATTGCGAAATATGCAAATACCTTTCCATAGCAATAGGCTAAATGATGCCAAATGACGGAAATAACAGGAAATAATGCGAAATCAGCAAAATGCAGCGCCCTCTTGCATTTTTCCCTTAATTGTTGGGGGGGGGGGGGGGCGAAATATGCAACGTAAAAAAAGAAAAAAAGAATAAATGATTAAAAATGCCTTAGAAAGTGATAGAATTACGCTCACTCTGGCTAAAAAATCGCAGTGGTTTTGCGAAAAAAACACAGGAAATAATCAGCAAAATGCAGCGCACTCTACATTTCCCTTAATTATTGCGAAATATGCAATTTACCTTGCATAGCAATAGGCTCAATGATGCAAATGACTTAAATAATAGGAAACCCCCCCCCCCCCCCCCCCCCCCCCCCCCCCCCACCCCCCCCCCCCCCCCCCCCCCCCCCCCCCCCCCCCCCCCCCCCCCCCCCCCCCCCCCCCCAGAAATAATGCGAATATCAGCAAAATGCAGCGCCCTCTCTTGCATGTTCCCTTAATTATTGCGAAATATGCAACGTAAAGTGAAAAAAAAGAATAAATGATGAAAATGCCTAGAAAGTGATAGAATTACGCTACTCTGGCTAAAATCGCAGTGTTTTGCGAAAAATAAAATAAACACAGGAAATAATCAGCAAAACTGCAGCGCTCTCTTAGCATTTCCACTTAATTATTGCGAAATATGCAATACCTTGCATAGCAATAGGCTCAATGATGCAAATGACACTTAAATAACAGGAATTAATGCGAATATCAGCAAAATGCAGCGCCCTCTTGCATTTCCTTCATAATTGCGAAAATATGCGAACGTAAAAAAAAAAAAGAATAAATGATGAAAATGCCTAGAAAGTGATAGAATTACGCTACTCTGGCTAAAAATCGCAGTGTTTTGCGAAAAAACACAGGAAATAATAAGCAAACTGCAGCGCCCTCTAGCATTTCCCTTAATTATTGTGAAATATGCAATACCTTCCATAGCAATAGGCTCAATGATGCAAATGACTTAAATAAAAGGAAATAATGCGAATATCTGCAAAATGGAGCGCCCTCTTGCATTTCCCTTAATTATTGCGAAATATGCAATACCTTGCATAGCAATAGGCTCAATGATGCAAATGACTTAAATAACAGGAAATAATGCGAATATCAGCAAAATGCAGCGCCCCCTCGCATTTCCCTTAATTATTGCGAAATATGCAACGTAAAAAAAAAAAAGAATAAATGATGAAAAAGCCTAGAAAGTAATAGAATTACGCTACTCTTGCTAAAATCGCAGTGTTTTGCGAAAAAATACAGGAAATAATCAGCAAACTGCAGCGCCCTCTACCATTTCCCTTAATTATTGCGAAATATGAAATACCTTGCATAGGAATAGGCTCAATGATGCAAATGACTTAAATAACAGGAAATAATGCGAATATCAGCAAAATGCAGCGCCCTCTTGGATTTCCCTTAATTATTGTGAAATATGCAACGTAAAAAAAAAAGAATAAATGATGAAAATGCCTAGAAAGAGATAGAATTACGCTACTCTGGCTAAAATCGCAGTGTTTTGTGGAAAAAAAAAACACAGGAAATAATCAGCAAAATGCATTCCCTCTAGCATTTCCTTAATTATTGCGAAATATGCAATACCTTTGCATAGCAATAGGCTCAATGGGTGGGGGGGGAATGCAAATGACTTAAATAACAGGATATATACGATATATCAGCAAATGCAGCGCCCTCTTGCATTTTTCCCTTAATTATTGCGAAATATGCAACGTTAAAAAAAAAAAAAGAATATAATGATGAAAATGCCTAGAAAGTGATTGAAATTACGTTACTCTGGCTAAAAATCGCAGTGTTTTGCGAAAAAAAAACACAGGAAATAATCAGCAAAATGCAGGCGCCCCTCTTTACCATGTGCAAAAAATTGCCAAAACCTGAGGCAGACATGTAACCATCCCTGGAAAAAAATATCCAAAAATGCTCAAATTCACGTTAGAAGCCATTCTGGCATACACGAATGCGATTTCAGTTTAAATTGCAGCGCCTCTTTGATTTTCGTTAATATTAAAGGAAATAGAAAAATGCGAGAAAACGTGTTGCAAAAAAGCCAAAAAAGGCAGACATATAAACCGATCCTGAAAAAAATATCCAATAAATGCTTAAAAATACACTTAGAAGCCATTCTGATAACAAAACGGATTACAGTTAAATGCGCTGATTTTCGTTTATATTAAAGGAAAATAGCCAATTGCGATGAAAAAAGTGTGATAGAATTACGCAACTCTGGCTAAAATCGCAGTGGTACGCGAAAAAAAACACAGGAATAATAAATGCAAATATCAGCAAAATGCAGGCGGCCCTCCAATGCATTTCCCTTAAATTTTTTTATTGCGAAATATGCAATACCTTGCATAGCAATACTCTCAATGATGCAAATGACTAAAAAAAACAGGAAATAATGCGAATATTAGCAAAATGCAGGGCTTTCCTGCATTTCCCTTAATTATTACGAAATATGCAACGTAAAGTATAAAAAAGAATAAATGATGAAAATGCCTATAAAAGGATAGAATTACGCTATTCTGGCTAAAAACGCAGTGTTTTGCGAAAAAACAGCAAATAATGCGAAATTCAGCAAAATGCAGCGCTTTCCTGGATTTCCCTTAATTATTGCGAAATATGCAACGTAAAGAGATAGAAAAGGATTAATTGGATGAAAATAACTAGAAAGTGAATAGAATTACGGTAACTCTCTGCTAAAAACGCAGTGATTTTGCGAAAAAATAGGAAATAATGCGAATATCAGCAAAAAAAAATAAAAAAATGCAGCGCCCTCTTCTTGCATTTCCCCTTAATTATTGCGAAATATGCAACGTAAAAAAAAGAAATAGAAATAAATGATCATATCACCTAGAGAGTGATAAAATTACGCTACTCTGGCTAAAATCGCAGTGTTTTGCGAAAAAAATACCACAGGAAATAATTCAGGCGAACTGCCAGCGCCCTCTACCCATTTCCCTTATTATTGCGAAAATATGCAATACATTGCCATAGCAATAAGCTCAATGTTGCAAATGATCAATGCCTTTATCAGAAAAATGCAGCGCCCTTATTGGATTTTTCCCTTAATTATTGCGAAATATGCAACGTAAAAAAATGAAAAAAACAGAATAAATGATGAAAAATGCCAAGAAAGTGATAGAATTACGCTACTCTGGCTAAAATCGCAGTTTTGCAAAAAAAAGAAAAAGAAAAACAGGAAATAATCAGCAAACTGCAGCGCCCTCTACCATTTCCCTTAATTATTGCGAAATTATGCAATACCTTGCATAGCAATAGGCTCAATGATGCAAATGACTTAAATAACAAGAAATACAATGCGAATATCAGCAAAATGCAGCGCCCTCTTGCATTATTTCCCTTAATTATTGCGAAAAATGCAACGTAAAAAAAGAAAAAATAATAAAAATGATGAAAATGCTAGAAAGTGATAGAATTACGGTACTCTGGCTAAATCGCAGTGTTTTCAGAAAAAAAAACAGGAAATAATGCAAGTTAATCAGCAAAATGGCTAGCGCCCATCTTTGCATTTCCCTTAATTATTGCGAAATATGCAAACGTAAAAAAAAACGATTAAATGTGAAAACTGCTTAGAAAGTGATTAGAATTACGCTACTCTGGCTAAAATCCCAGTGTTTTGCGAAAAAACAACAGAGAAATAATCAGCAAAAATTCAGCGCCCTCTATGTGCAAAAAAAGCCAAAAGAGGCAGACATGAACCGATTCCTGAAAAAAATATCCAAAAAATGCTTAAAATACACGTTAGAGGCCATTATCCTGATAACGAAACGGGATTACAGTTTAAATGCGCTGATTTTCGTTATATTTAAAGCGAAATTAGCAATTGCGAGAAAAAGTGTGCAAAAAGCCAAAAGAGGCAGACATGTAACCGATCCTGAAAAAAATATCCAAAAATGCTTAAAATACACGTTAGAGCCATTCAGATAACGAAACGGATTACAGTTAAATGCGCTGATTTTCGTTATATTAAAGGAAATAGCAATTGCGAGAAAAAGTGTGATAGAATTACGCAACTCTGGCTAAAATCGCAGTGGTATGCGAAAAAAACAGGAAATAATGCGAATATCAGCAAAATGCAGCGCTCTCATGCATTTCCCTTATTTATTGCGAAATATGCAATACTTTTCATAGCAATAGGCTCAGTGATGCAAATGACTCAAATAACAGGAAATAATGGGAATATTAGCAAAATGCGTCGCTTTCCTGCATGTCCCTTAATTATTACGAAATATGCAGCGTAAAAATAAATGATGAAAATGCCTATGAAAGGATAGAATTACGCAACTCTGGCTAAAATCGCAGTTTTGCAAAAAAAAAGGAAATAATGCAAATATCAGGAAAATACAGCGCCCTCTTGCATTTCCCTTAATTATTGCGAAATATGCAACGTAAAAAGAAAAAAAGAATAAATGATGAAAATGCCCAGAAAGTGATAGAATTACGGTACTCTGGCTAAAATCGCAGTGTTTTGCGAAAAAATAGGAAATAATGCGAATACCAGCAAAATGCAGCGCCCTCTTGCATTTCCCTTAATTATTGCGAAATATGCAACGTAAAAAAAATAAATAGAAATAAATGATGATATCGCCTAGAGAGTGATAAAATTACGCTACTCTGGCTAAAATCGCAGTGTTTTGCGAAAAAAACAGGAAATAATGCGAATATCAGCAAAATGCAGCACCCTCCTGCATTTCCCTTAATTATTGCGAAATATGCAATACCTTGCATAGGAATAGGCTCAATGATGCAAAAAAGCCAAAAGAGTCAGACATGTAACCGATCCTGAAAAAATATTCCAAAATGCATAAAATCACGTCTTAGGAAGCCATTCTGATAACGAAACGGATTACAGTTAAATGCGCTGATTTTCGTTATATTAAAGGAAATAGCAATTGCGAGAAAAAGTGTGATAGAATTACGCAACTCTGGCTAAAATCGCAGTGTTATGCGAAAAAACAGGAAATAATGCGAATATCAGCAAAATGCAGCGTCCTCATGCATTTCCCTTAATTATTGCGAAATATGCAAAGTAAAAAGAAAAAAAGAATAAATGATGAAAATAACTAGAAAGTCATAGAATTACGGTACTCTGGCTAAAATCGCAGTGTTTTGCGAAAAAAATAGGAAATAATGCGAATATCAGCAAAACGCAGAGCCCCCTTTTGTATTTCCCTTAATTATTGCGAAATAACCAACGTAAAAAAAAAATAAAAATAAATGATGATATCGCCTAGAGAGTGATAAAATTACGATACTCTGGCTAAAATCGCAGTGTTTTGCGAAAAAAATAGGAAATAATGCGAATATCAGCAAAATGCAGCACCCTCCTGCATTTCCCTTAATTATTGCGAAATATGCAATACCTTGCATAGGAATAGGCTCAATGATGCAAATGACTTAAATAACAGGAAATAATTCGAATATTAGCAAAATGCGTCGCTATCCTGCATGTCCCTTAATTATTACGAATTACGGTACTCTGGCTAAAATCGAAGTGTTTTGCGAAAAAACAGGAAATAATGCGAATATCAGCAAAATACAGCGCTCTATTGCATTTCCCTTAATTATTGCGAAATATGCAACGTAAAAAAAAAGAATAAATAATGAAAATGCCTAGAAAGTGATAGAATTACGCTACTCTGGCTAAAATCGCAGTGTTTTAAGAAAAAAACAGGAAATAATGCAATTATCAGCAAAATGCAGCGCCCTCTTGCATTTCCCTTAATTATTGCGAAATATGCAATAACTTCCATAGCAATAGGCTCAATGATGCAAATGACTTAAATAACAGGAAATAATGCGAATATTAGTAAAATGCGTCGCTTTTTCCCTGTATTTCCGAAATATTGCAACGTAAAAAAAGATAAAAGAAATATAACTGTATGGAAAATGCATAGACAGTGATAGAATTACGCTACTTCTGGCTTAAAATCGTATTGTTTTCGGAAAAAAAACACAGGAAATAATCAGCAAAATGCAGCGCCCTCTAGCATTTCCCTTAATTATTGCGAAATATGCAATACCTTGCATAGCAATAGGCTCAATGATGTAAATGACTTAAATAACAGGAAATAAATGCGTTCGTTATCAGGAAAATGCAGCGCCCTCTTTGCAATTTCCTGAATTATTGCGAAATATGCAACGTAAAAAAAATTAAAAAAGAATAAATGATGAAAAATGCCTAGAAAGTGATAGAATTACGTATACGCTACTCTGGCTAAAAATCGCATGTGTTTTGCGAAAAAAACACAGGAAATAATCAGCAAACTGCAGCACCCTCTACCATTTCCCTTAATTATTGCGAAATATGCAATACCTTGCATAGCAATAGGCTCAATGATGCAAATGACCTTAAATAACAGGGAATAATGCGTATATCAGCAAATTGCTGCGCCCTCTTGCATTTTCCCTTAATTAATGTGCGAAATACGCAAACGTAAAAAAAGAAAAAGAATAAATGATGAAAATGCCTAGAAAGTGATAGAATTACGCTACTCTCCGGGCCTAAAAATCGCAGTGTTTTTCGAAAAAAAACACAGGAAATAATCAGGAAACTGCAGCGCCCTCTACCATTTCCCTTAATTATTGCGAAATATGCAATACCTTGCATAGCAATAGGCTCAATGATGCAAATGGACTTAAAGGAACAGGAAATAAATTGCGAATATCAGACAAAAATGCAGCGCCCTCTTGCATTTTTCCCATTAATTATTGCGAAATATGCAACGGTAAAAAAAGAAAAAAGAAGGTCGAAATGATGATGAAAATGCCAAGAAAGCGATAGAATTACGCTACTCTGGCAAAAATTGCAGTGTTTTGCGAAAAAACACAGGAAATAATCAGCAAACTGCAGCGCCCTCTACCATTTCCCTTAATTATTGCGAAATATGCAATACCTTGCATAGCAATAGGCTCAATGATGCAAATGACTTAAATAACAGGAAATAATGCGAATATCAGCAAAATGCAGCGCCCTCTTGCATTTTTCCCTTAATTATTGCGAAATATGCAACGTAAAAAAAGAAAAAAGAATAAATGATGAAAATGCCTAGAAAGTGATAGATAGACCTACCCATACCCCCCCCCCCCCCGTACTCCTGTGCTAAAAATCACTTTAGTGTTTTGGCGAAAAAACACAGGAAATAATCAGGCAAACTCGCAGCGCCCAATCTACCATTTCCCTTATTTATTGCGAAATATGCAATACCGTGCCATAGCAATATGGGTGCAATGTATGCCCCATAAATGAAATTAATGCGAAGTTCAGCCAAAATGCAGCGCCAATCTTGCATTTTTCCCTTAATTATTGCGAAATATGCAACGTAAAAAAAGAAAAAAGCATAAATGATTAAAATGCCTAGAAAGTGATAGAATTACGCTACTCTGGCTAAAATCGCAGTGTTTTTGTGAAAAAACACAGGAAATAATCAGTCAAACTGCAGCGCCCTCTCCAATATATCCCTTAATTATTGCGAAATATGCAATACCTTGCATAGCAATAGGCTCAATGATGCAAATGACTTAAATAACAGGAAATAATGCGAATATCAGCAAAATGCAGCGCCCTCTTGCATTTCCCTTAATTATTGCGAAATATGCAACGTAAAAGAAAAAAAAAAAGAATAAATGATGAAAATGCCTAGAAAGTGATAGAATTACGCTACTCTGGCTAAAATCGCAGTGTTTTGCGAAAAAAAACACAGGAAATAATGAGCAAAATGCAGCGCTCTCTAGCATTTCCCTTAATTATTGCGAAATTTGCAATACCTTCCATAGCAATAGGCTCAATGATGCAAATGACTTAAATAACAGGAAATAATGCGAATATCAGCAAAATGCAGCGCCCTCTTGCATTTCCCTTAATTATTGCGAAATATGGAACGTAAAAAAAAAAAGAAGAAAAGATGAAAATGCCTAGAAAGTGATAGAATTACGCTACTCTGGCTAAAATCGCAGTGTTTTGCGAAAAAACACAGGAAATAATGAGCAAAATGCAGCGCCCTCTAGCATTTCCCTTAATTATTGCGAAATATGCAATACCTTCCATAGCAATAGGCTCAATGATGCAAATGACTTAAATAAAAGGAAATAATGCGAATATCTGCAAAATGGAGCGCCCTCTTGCATTTCCCTTAATTATTGCGAAATATGCAATACCTTGCATAGCAATAGGCTCAATGATGCAAATGACTTAAATAACAGGAAATAATGCGAATATCAGCAAAATGCAGCGCCCCCTCGCATTTCCCTTAATTATTGCGAAATATGCAACGTAAAAAAAAAAAGAATAAATGATGAAAAAGCCTAGAAAGTGATAGAATTACGCTACTCTGGCTAAAATCTCAGTGTTTTGCAAAAAAACACAGGAAATAATCAGCAAAATGCAGCGCCCTCTACCATTTCCCTTAATTATTGCGAAATATGCAATACCTTGCATAGGAATAGGCTCAATGATGCAAATGACTTAAATAACAGGAAATAATGCGAATATCAGCAAAATGCAGCGCCCTCTTGCATTTCCCTTAATTATTGTGAAATATGCAACGTTAAAAAAAAAAAGAATAAATGATGAAAATGCCTAGTAAGAGATAGAATTACGCTACTCTGGCTAAAATCGCAGTGTTTTGTGGAAAAAACACAGGAAATAATCAGCAAAATGCAACGCCCTCTAGCATTTCCCTTAATTATTGCGAAATATGCAATACCTTGCATAGCAATAGGCTCAATGATGCAAATGACTTAAATAACAGGATATAATACGAATATCAGCAAAATGCAGCGCCCTCTTCTTTACATTTTTCCCTTGAATTTATGCGAAATATGCAACGTAATAAAAAAAAAAAGAGTAAATAAATGATGAAAAATGCCTAGAAAAGTGATTGTAATTACGCTTACTCTGGCTAAAAATCGCAGTGTTTTGCGAAAAAAAATAATAGGAAATAATCAGCAAAACTGCAGCGCCCTCTATGTGCAAAAATTTTTGGCCCCAAAAGAGGCAGACATGTAACCGATCCTGAAAAAAAATATCCAAAAATGCCTCAAAATTCAACGTTAGAGCCATTTCTGATAACGAGAACGGATTACAGTTAAATACGCTGGATTTTCGTAATATTAAAGGAAATAGAAATTGCGAGAAAAGTGTGAAAAAAAGCCAAAAAGGCAGACATATAACCGGATCCAGGAAAAAAATATCCAAAAAATGCTGTAAAATACACGTTAGAGCCATTCTGATAACAAAACGGATTACAGTTAAATGCGCTGATTTTCGTTATATTAAAGGAAATAGCAATTGCGAGAAAAAGTGGTTTGGGCAAAAAAGCCAAAAGAGGCAGACATGTAACCGATCCTGAAAAAAATATCCGAAAAAATGACTTAACAGATACAACGTTGAGAGCCATTCTGATAATGAACGGATTACAGTTTAAAGCAGCGCCCTCTTTGATTTTCGTTATATTAAAAGGAAATAGCAATTGCGAAGAAAAAGAAATGTGTAAAAAAAAAGCAAAAGAGGCAAGGACATGTAACCGATCCTGAAAAAAAAATATCCAAAAATGCTTAAAATACACGTTAGAGCCATTCTGATAACGAAACGGATTACAGTTAAATGCGCTGATTTTCGTTATATTAAAGGAAATAGAAATTGCGAGAAAAAGTGTGCAAAAAAGCCAAAAGAGGCAGACATGTAACCGATCCTGAATAAATATCCAAAAATGCTTAAAATACACGTTAGAGCCATTCTGATAGCGAAACGGATTGCAGTTAAATAAGTTGATTTTCGTTATATTAAAGGAAATAGCAATTGCGAGAAAAAGTGTGATAGAATTACGCAACTCTGGCTAAAATCGCAGTGTTATGCGAAAAAACAGGAATTAATGCGATCAGCAAAATGCAGCGCCCTCATGCATTTCCCTTAATTATTGCGAAATATGCAATACTTTGCATAGCAATAGGCTCAATGATGCAAATGACTCAAGTAACAGGAAATAATGGGAATATTAGCAAAATGCATCGCTTTCCTGCATGTCCCTTAATTATTACGAAATATGCAGCGTAAAAATAAATGATGAAAATGCCTATGAAAGGATAGAATTACGCAACTCTGGCTAAAATCGGAGTGTTTTGTGAAAAAACAGGAAATAATGCGAATATCAGCAAAATACAGTGCCCTCATGCATTTCCCTTAATTATTGCGAAATATTCAACGTAAAAAGAAAAAAAGAATAAATGATAAAAATAACTAGAAAGTGATAGAATTACGGTACTCTGGCTAAAATCGCAGTGTTTTGCGAAAAAAAAGGAAATAATGCGAATATCAGCAAAATGCAGCGCCCTCTTGCATTTCCCTTAATTATTGCGAAATATGCATGGTAAAAAAAAAAAAAATAAATGATGATATCGCCTAGAGAGTGATAAAATTACGCTACTCTGGCTAAAAACGCAGTGTTTTGCGAAAAAAATAGGAAATAATGCGAATATCAGCAAAATGCAACACCCTCCTGCATTTCCCTTAATTATTGCGAAATATGCAATACCTTGCATAGGAATAGGCTCAATGATGCAAATGACTTAATGCGAAATTCAGCCAAAAATTGCAGGCCCGCTTGCATTAGCCCTAATTAATGCGAATTATGACAACGTAATAAAAAAAGAAAAAAGAAAAAGAATAACAGGAAATAATGCGAATATTAGTAAAATGCGTCGCTTTCCTGTAAAAATCGCATTGTTTTGCGAAAAAACACAGGAAATAATCAGCAAAATGCAGCGCCCTCTAGCATTTCCCTTAATTATTGCGAAATATACAATACCTTGATGCAAATGACTTAAATAACAGGAAATAATGCGAATATTAGCAAAATGCGTCGCTTTTCTGCATGTCCCTTAATTATTACGAAATATGCAGCGTAAAAATAAATGATGAAAATGCCTATGAAAGGAAAGAATTACACAACTCTGGCTAAAATCGCAGTTTTGCGAAAAAAGGGGAAATAATGCGATTATCAGCAAAATGCAGCGCCCTCTTGCATTTCCCTTAATTATTGCGAAATATGCAATACCTTGCATAGCAATAGGCTCAATGATGCAAATGACTTAAATAACAGGAAATAATTCGAATATTAGCAAAATGCGTCGCTATCCTGCATGTCCCTTAATTATTACGAAATATGCAGCGTAAAAATAAATGATGAAAATGCCTATGAAAGGATAGAATTACGGTACTCTGGCTAAAATCGAAGTGTTTTGCGAAAAAACAGGAAATAATGCGAATATCAGCAAAATGCAGCGCCCTCTTGCATTTCCCTTAATTATTGCGAAATATGCAACGTAAAAAAAAAAGAATAAATGATGAAAATGCCTAGAAAGTGATAGAATTACGCTACTCTGGCTAAAATCGCAGTGTTTTAAGAAAAAAACAGGAAATAATGCAATTATCAGCAAAATGCAGCGCCCTCTTGCATTTCCCTTAATTATTGCGAAATATGCAATAACTTGCATAGCAATAGGCTCAATGATGCAAATGACTTAAATAACAGGAAATAATGCGAATATTAGTAAAATGCGTCGCTTTCCTGTAAAAATCGCATTGTTTTGCGAAAAAACACAGGAAATAATCAGCAAAATGCAGCGCCCTCTAGCATTTCCCTTAATTATTGCGAAATATGCAATACCTTGCATAGCAATAGGCTCAATGATGCAAATGACTTAAATAACAGGAAATAATGCGAATATCAGCAAAATGCAGCGCCCTCTTGCATTTCCCTTAATTATTGCGAAATATGCAACGTAAAAAAAAAGAATAAATGATTAAAATGCCTAGAAAGTGATTGAATTACGCTACTCTGGCTAAAATCGCAGTGTTTTGCGAAAAAAAACACAGGAAATAATCAGCAAAATGCAGCGCCCTCTACCATTTCCCTTAATTATTGCGAAATATGCAATACCTTGCATAGCAATAGGCTCAATGATGCAAATGACTTAAAGAACAAGAAATAATGCGAATATCAGCAAAATGCAGCGCCCTCTTGCATTTCCCTTAATTATTGCGAAATATGCAACGTAAAAAAAAAAGAATAAATGATGAAAATGCCTAGAAAGTGATAGAATTACGCTACTCTGGCTAAAATCGCAGTGTTTTGCGAAAAAACACAGGATATAATCAGCAAACTGCAGCGCCCTCTACCATTTCCCTTAATTATTGCGAAATATGCAATACCTTGCATAGCAATAGGCTCAATGATGCAAATGACTTAAATAACAGGAAATAATGCGAATATCAGCAAAATGCAGCGCCCTCTTGCATTTTTCCCTTAATTATTGCGAAATATGCAACGTAAAAAATAAAAAAGAATAAATGATGAAAATGCCTAGAAAGTGATAGAATTACGCTACTCTGGCTAAAATCGCAGTGTTTTGCGAAAAAACACAGGAAATAATCAGCAAACTCCAGCGCCCTCTACCATTTCCCTTAATTATTGCAAAATATGCAATACCTAGCATAGCAATAGGCTCAATGATGCAAATGACTTAAATAACAGGAAATAATGCGAATATCAGCAAAATGCAGCGCCCTCTTGCATTTTTCCCTTAATTATTGCGAATTATGCAACGTAAAAAAAGAAAAAAAAATAAATGATGAAAATGCCTAGAAAGTGATAGAATTACGCTACTCTGGCTAAAATTGCAGTGTTTTGCGAAAAAAACACAGGAAATAATCAGCAAACTGCAGCGCCCTCTACCATTTCCCTTAATTATTGCGAAATATGCAATACCTTGCATAGGGCCACAATTTTTTATTAGGGGGGGCTCAATGATGCAAATGACTTAAATAACAGGAAATAATGCGAATATCAGCAAAATGCAGCGCCCTCTTGCATTTTTCCCTTAATTATTGCGAAATATTGAACGTAAAAAAAGAAAAAAGAATAAATGATGAAAATGCTTAGAAAGTGATAGAATTACGCTACTCTGGCTAAAATCGCAGTGTTTTGCAAAAAAAAAACACTGGAAATAATCAGCAAACTGCAGCGCCCTCTACCATTTCCCTTAATTATTGCGAAATATGCAATACCTTGCATAGCAATAGGCTCAATGATGCAAATGACTTAAATAACAGGAAATAATGCGAATATCAGCAAAATGCAGCGCCCTCTTGCATTTTTCCCTTAATTATTGCGAAATATGCAAAGTAAAAAAAGAAAAAAGAATAAATGATGAAAATGCCTAGAAAGTGATAGAATTACGCTACTCTGGCTAAAATCGAAGTGTTTTACGAAAAAACACAGGAAATAATCAGAAACTGCAACGCCCTCTACCATTTCCCTTAATTATTGCGAAATATGCAATACCTTGCATAGCAATAGGCTCAATGATGCAAATTGACATAAATAAAAGGAAAATAATGCGAATATAATGCAAAATGAAGCGCCCCCCTCTTGCATTTTTCCCTTAATTATTGCGAAATATGAAACGTAAAAAAAGAAAAAAGAATAAATGATGAAAATGCCTAGAAAGTGATAGAATTACGCTACTCTGGCTAAAATCGCAGTGTTTTGCGAAAAAAAAAACAGGAAATAATCAGCAAACTGCAACGCCCTTTACCATTTCCTTTAATTATTGCGAAATATGCAATACCTTGCATAGCAATAGGCTCAATGATGAAAATGACTTAAATAACAGGAAATAATGCGATTATCAACAAAATGCAGCGCCCTCTTGCATTTTTCCCTTAATTATTGCGAAATATGCAAAGTAAAAAAAGAAAAAAGAATAAATGATGAAAATGCCCAGAAAGTGATAGAATTACGCTACTCTGGCTAAAATCGCAGTGTTTTGCGAAAAAAAAACACAGGAAATAATCAGCAAACTGCAGCGCCCTCTACCATTTCCCTTAATTATTGCGAAATATGCAATACCTTGCATAGCAATAGGCTCAATGATGCAAATGACTTAAATAACAGGAAATAATGCGAATATCAGCAAAATGCAGCGCCCTCTTGCATTTTTCCCTTAATTACTGCGAAATATGCAACGTAAAAAAAGAAAAAAGAATAAATGATGAAAATGCCTAAAAAGTGATAGAATTACGGTACTCTGGCTAAAATTGCAATGTTTTGCGAAAAAACACAGGAAATAATCAGCAAACTGCAGCGCCCTCTACCATTTCCCTTAATTATTGCAAAATATGCAATACCTTGCATAGAAATAGGCTCAATGATGCAAATGACTTAAATAACAGGAAATAATGCGAATATCAGCAAAATCCAGCGCCCTCTTTCATTTTTCCCTTAATTATTGCGAAATATGCAACGTAAAAAAAGAAAAAAGAATAAATGATGAAAATGCTTAGAAAGTGATAGAATTACGCTACTCTGGCTAAAATCGCAGTGTTTTGCGAAAAAACACAGGAAATAATCAGCAAACTGCAGCGCCCTCTACCATTTCCCTTAATTATTGCGAAATATGCAATACCTTGCATAGCAATAGGCTTCAATTGATGCAATCGACTTAAATAACAGGAAATAATGCGAATATCAGCAAAATGCAGCGCCCTCTTGATTTTTTCTTAATTATTGGCGGGGGAAATATGCAACGTAAAAAAAGTAAAAACGAATAATGAGGAAATTGCCTAGAAAGTGATAAATTACGCTACTCTGGCTAAAAATCGCAGTGTCCGGGCGAAAAAAACAAGGAATTAATCAGCAAAACTGCAGCGCCCTATACCTTTTCACTTAATTATTGCGAAATATGCAATACCTTGCATTGCAATAGGCTCATGATGCAACTGAATATTAATGCGAATATCAGCAAAATGCAGCGCCCTCTTGCCTTTTTCCCTTAATTATTGCGGAATATGCAACCGTAAAAAAAAAAAAAATAATGAAAATATTGAAATAAATATGAAATTGCCTAGAATGAAAGTGATAGAATTACGCTATCAGGCGAAAATCGCAGTGTTTTTGCGAAAAAAACACAGGAAATATTCAGCTATCTGCAGGAGCCCTCTTCCATTTCCTTTAATTATTGCGCATTATGCAATACCTTGCATAGCCAATAGGCACAATGATGCAAATGACTTAAATAACAGAAATAATGCGTATATATCAGCAAAATTCAGCGCCCCTCTTGCATTTTTCCTTAATTATTGCGAAATATGCAACGTTAAAAAGAAAAAAAGTATAAATGATGAAAATGCCTAGAGAGATAGAATTACGCTACTCTGGCTAAAATCGCAGTGTTTTGCGAAATAAAAAAACACAGGAAATAATCAGCCAAACTGCAGCGCCCTCTACGATTTCCCTTAATTATTGCGAAATATGCAATTTCCTGGCATAGCAATAGGGCCTCAATGATGCAAATGACTTAAATAACAGGAAAATAATGGCGAATATCAGCAAATTGCAGCGCCTCTTGATTTTTTCCCTTAATTATTGCGAAATATGCAACGTTAAAAAAAAAGAAAAAAAGATTTAATGATGAAACTGCTTAGGAAGTGATCGAATACGCTACTTTCTGGCTAAAATATTAGTGTTTTGCGAAAAAACACAGGAATAATCAGCAAACTGCAGCGCCTCTACATTTCCTTATTTATTGCGAAATATGCAATTCCTTGGCTAGCAATAGGCTCAATGATGCAAATGACTTAAATAACAGGAAATAATGCGAATATCTGTAAATGCAGCGGGCCCTCTTTTTTACATTTTTCCCTTTAATTATTGCGAAATATGCAACGTAAAAAAAAAGAAAAAAGAATTAAATGATGAAAAAATGCCTAGAAAGTTGATAGAATTACGCTACTCTGGCTAAAATCGCCAGTGTTTTGCGACGAAAAATACACTGGGAAATTAATTCAGCAATATCTGCAGCGCCTCTAGCATTACCCTTTATTATTGCGAAATAGGCAATACCTTGCAAAGCAATATGATACAAAAAAATGATGCTAATGACTTAAATAACAGGAATAAAGCGAAATTCAGCAAAGCGCCCTCTTGCATTTTCCCTTAATTATTGCGAAATATTTGAAAAAAAAAAAGAAAATGAAAATGATGTTAAATGCCTATAAAGTGATAGGAATTACGCTACTCTGGCTAAAGATCGCAGTGTTTTGCGAACAAAACAAAACACAGGAAATAATCAGAAAAATGCAGCACCTCTACATGTGCCAAAAAAGCCAAAAGAGGAAATATGTAATCGATCCTGCTTTGCAATTAGGCTCAATGATGCAAACATGATTAAAAATACACGGAAGAGCCATGCGTATAACGAAAAATTACAGTTAAGCCCTCTTGCATTTTCCCTTAATTAAAGGAAAAGTAAATTGCGAGCGAAAAAGTGTGCAAAAAAGCCCCCAAAAGAGACAGACATGTAAATGATTGTGAAAAAAATATCCCAAAGTGCCTGTAAAATACACGTTACCGCCACTCTGGCTAACGCGAAATCGGATTACAGTGTTTTGCCGATTTTGTCCCTTATATTAACACAGGAAATAGCAATTGCCGAGAAAAACTGTGCAAAAAATCGCAGTACATGTAACCGATCCTGAAAAAAAATTAACCCAAAAATGCTTAAAATACACGTGCAGAGCCATAGGCTCATAAACGGAAACAGAATACAGTTAAAATGCGCTGATTTCCGTTATATTACAGGAAATAGCAATTGCGAAAAAAGTGTGCAAAATGCAAAAGAGGCAGAATGACACACCGCTCCTGAAAAATTATCTCAAAATTGCTTAAAAATCAGTCAGAGCCATATGATACGAAACGGATTACAGTTAAATGGGAGATTTTGTTATATTAAGGAAAATAGCAATAGCGACAAAAAGGTTGCAAAAATGCCAACAAGAGGCCAGACATGCTGTTAACCCTTAATTATTGAATAAATATCCAAAATTCTTAAAATACACGTTAGAACGATAACGGATTTCAGCTTAAAATCGCTTACTTTTCGTTTATATTAAAGGAAATAGCAATTGCGAGAAAAAGTGTGGATAGAATTTGACGCAACTCTGGCTAAAAATCGCACTGTTGTTATGCGGTAAAATAAAACTCAGGAATTAATGCGAATATCAGCAACTGCAGCACCCTCTACCATTTCCTTAATTATTGCGAAATATGCAATTACCTTGCATAGGAATAGGCTCAATGTATTGGCAAATGACTTTAAATCAACAGGAAATAATGCGATTATTAGCCAAAAATGCAGTCGCTTTTCTGCCATGTTCCCTTTAATTATTACGAAATATGCAAACGTAAAAAAAGAAAAAAGGAATAAATGATGAAAATGCCTATGAAAGGACAGAATTACGCAACTCTGGCTAAAATCGCAGTTTTGCGAAAAAAGGGGAAATTATGCTATTATCAGCAAAATGCAGCGCCCTCTTGCATTTCCCTTAATTATTACGAAATATGCAATACCTTGCATAGCAATAGGCTCAATTATGCAAATGACTTAAATAACAGGAAATAATGCGAATATTAGCAAAATGCGTCGCTATCCTGCATGTCCCTTAATTATTGCAAAATATGCAGCGTAAAAAAAGGAAAAAAAAGAATGATGAAGAATGCCTATGAAAAGGATAGAATTACCGGTACTCTGGCTCTATAAATCGAAGTGTTTTGCGAAAAAGAAAAAAAAAACACAGGAAATAATAGCGAATATCAGCAAAATGCAGCGCCACTCTGCATTTCCCTTAATTCATTGGGCGAAATATGCAACGTAAAAAAATAAAAAAGGAATAAATGATGAAAATGCCTAGAAAGTAACAGAATTAACGCTACTCTGGCGAAAATCGCAGTGTTATAAGAAAAAAACAGGAAAATAATGCAATTATCATTCAATAATGCAGCGCCCTCTTGCATTTTTCCCTTAATTATTGCGAAATTATGCAAATAACCTTGGCATAGCAAATAGCTCAATGGATGCAAATGACTTACATAACAGGAAAATAATGCGAATATTAGTAAAAAAAGCGGTATATCCGCTTTCTTGTAAAAATCGCAATTGTTTTGCGAAATAAAAATAAAACAGATATAATCAGCAAAATGCCAGCGCCCTCTCTTCGACCATTTCCCTTAATTATTGCGATATATGCAATACCTTGCATAGCAATAGGCTCAATGATGCAAATGACTTAAATAACAGGAAATAAGGCGAATATCAGCAAAATGCAGCGCCCTCTTGCATTTCCCTTAATTATTGCGAAATATGCAACGTAAAAAAAAAAGAATAAATGATGAAAAAGCCAAGAAAGTGATAGAATTACGCTACTCTGGCTAAAATCGCAGTGTTTTGCGAAAAAACACAGGAAATAATCAGCAAAATGCAGCGCCCTCTACCATTTCCCTTAATTATTGCGAAATATGCAATACCTTGCATAGCAATAGGCTCAATGATGCAAATGACTTAAATAACAGGAAATAATGCGAATATCAGCAAAATGCAGCGCCCTCTTGTATTTCCCTTAATTATTGCGAAATATGCAATGTAAAAAAAAAATAACATTAAATAATGCGAATATCAGGAAAATGGCTAGTGCGCCCCTTCTTGCATTTTCCCTTAATTATTAAGTGCAATAGAAAAAAAAAATAACAGGAAAATAATAATATCAGCAAAATGACCAGCGCCCTCTTACCATTTCCCTTAATTATGTGCGAAATATGCAATACCTTGCATAGCAATAGGCTCAATGATGCAAATGACTTCAAATACAGGGAAAATAATGCGAAATATCAGCAAAATGCAGCGCCCTCTTGCATGTCCCTTAATTATTGCGACATAAAAAAATGCTAACAGATTAAAAAAAAGAAAAAAGAATAAATGATGAACATGACCTAGAAAGTGATAGAATTACGCTACTCTGGCTAAAATTGCAGCGTTTTGCGAAAAAACGAAAACACAGGAAATAATCAGGCAAACATGGCAGCCGCCCTCTACCATTTCCCTTAAATTATTGCGAAATATGCAATACCTTGCATAGCAATAGCGCCTCAATGAATGCAAATGAGATATAAACTTAAATAAAGGAAATGGAAATAATGCGAATATCAGCAAAATGCAGCGCCCTCTTGCATTTCCCTTAATTATTACGAAATATGCAATGTAAAAAAAAATAACAGAAAATAATGCAAATAGCAGCGCCCTTTTGCATTTCATTTAATTATTGCGAAATATGCAACGTAAAAAAAAAAGAATAAATGATGAAAAGGCCTAGAAAGTGATAGAATTACGCTACTCTGGCTAAAATCGCAGTGTTTTGCGAAAAAAACACAGGAAATAATCAGCAAAATGCAGCGCCCTCTGGTCTTTCCCATAATTAATGCGAAATATGCAATACCTTGCATAGCAAAGAAAAGGATCAATGATGCAAAATGACTAAAAATAAACAGGAAATTAAAGCGAATATCAGCAAAATGCAGCGCCTCTTGATTTCCTAATAATTGCGAAAAATGAAGTAAAAAAAAAAAGTATAAATGATGTAAAAAGCCACGGAAAGTGATAGAATTACGCTACTAGGCTAAAATGCCGTGTTATGCGAAAAAACACAGGAAAAAATCAGCAAACTGCAGGCCTCTACCATACTTAAATATTTGCGTAAAATATGCAATACACTTGCATAGCAATAGGCTCCAATGATGCCAAATGACTTAAATAACAGGAAATAATGCGAATATCAGCAAAAATGGCAGCGCCCTCTTGTCATTTCCCTTAATTATTGCGAAAAGATGCCATACGTAAAAAAAAAAGGAAATTAAATAAGCGAATAACTGTTGAAATGCTAAGAAAGTGATTAGAATTACGCTACTCTGGCTAAAATCGCATGTTTTGCGAAAAAATAAAAACAGGAAATAATCAGCAAACTGCCAGCGCCCTCTAGCATTTCCCTCCGTAATTTTTGCGAATATGCAATACCTTGCATAGCAACAGCTCAATGATGCTAAAATGACTTAAATAACAGGAAATTATGCGAATATCAGCAAAATGCAGGCGCCTCCTCTTGCATTATCCTTAATTTATTGCGAAATATGCAAACCGTAAAGACAAAGACTAAAAAAAAAAGGAATAGATGATGAAAATGCCTAGAAAGTGATTAGAATTATACGCTACTCTTGGCTAAAAATTCGCCAGTGTTTTGCGAAAAAAAACACATGCATAGCAACTAACATTTCCCTACGTTATTGCGAATATGCAAAACTTGCATAGAATAGGCTCAATGATGCAAATGATCTAAATAACAGGAAATAATGCGAATATCAGCAAAATGCAGCGCCCTCTATGTGCAATCCCTTTAATTAAGCCAAAAGAGGCAATGTAAAAAAAAAAATATCAGAAAAAAAGTGGCTGTAAGATAGCAGCGCCTTTAGCATTTTCTTTAATTATTGCGAACTATGCAACGTAAAAAAAACGGATTAACAGTTGCAAATGCGCTAGAAGAAAGTTTTTCGTTATATTCATTAGGAAAAATCGCAATGTTTTGCGTAGAAGATGCAATAATCAAGCCAAAGGACGGCAGCGCCCATGTAACCCGATGCCCATAATTAATGCCGAAAATATGCGGAAAATTGACTTAAATACTACGGTTAATGATGAAAAGGACGTGAGTTTCTCAACAGGAATAAAGGATTATCAGCAAAATCAGTTCAGCTCTAGACCTAGGTTTGCGTTATTCCCTTAAAGCGAAATAAGCAATTGCGTAAAAGAAAAAAGTGTGCACGGTAAAAAGGGCCTAGAAAAGAGGGGGGGGGTCAGACATTGTCCACGCGATCCTGAAAAGAGAATAATGCCAAAAATGGCGTTTTGCGATAAATACAGGCGTTAGAGCCATAATCTGATAACTGAATTACGGATTACAGTGGCTAAATGCGCAGTGATTTGTTCGTTATAAGTAAAGGGGAAATATGCAATTGCGAGAAATAAGTGGTGCAAAAAAGCCAAAAGAGGCAATGATTATCCGATCATGAAATAATGCGAATATCAGCAAAAAGCGCGCCTCTACCAATACCACCGTTAATTATTGCGAAACAATGCAACGTAAAAAGAAAAAAGAATATAAATGATGAAAATGTTTTTTTTTTTTTCCCTAGAAAGTGATAGAAATTACGCTACTCTGGCTAAAAATCGCAGCTAGTTTTGCGAAAAAATAGGAAATAATGGCGAATAATCAGCAAAGATGCAGCGCCCTCTTGCATTTCCCCTATAATTATGCGAAATATGCAATACTTGCATAAGCAATAGGGGCGCCTCAATGATGCAAATGACTTAAATAACAAGGAAATAAAGAATGCGAATATCAGCAAATCAAATTGCAGCGCCCTCTTTGTGCATTTTTCCCTTGATTATTGCGAAATATGCAAATCGTAAAAAAAGAAAAAAAAGAATAAATGATGAAAAATGCCTAGAAAGTGATAGAATTACGCTACTATGGCTTAAAATCGACAGATATTTTTTTGCGAAAAAAAAACACAGGAAAAATAATCAGTAAAAGATGCAGCGCTTCTCCTTAACCATCTCCTTTTAATTATTGCGAAATATGCAATTACCTTGCATAGCAAGAAGGCTCAATGATGCAAATGACTTATTATAACAGGAAATAATGCGAATTTCAGCAACAAATTTGCAGCGCCTCTAGCATTTCCTTTAATTTTTGCGAAATATGCAATACCTTGACGATAGCAAAAGGGACTCTAAATGATGCAAATGACTTAAATAACAGGATGAAAAAGTCTAGTGAAAAGATAGAATTACGCTACTCTGGCTAAAATCGCAGTGTTTTGCGATTAAATGCAGGAAAATATCAGCAAAACAGCAGCGTCCTCTTCTTTTCCCTTAATTATTGCGAAAATATGCAATACTTGCAATAGCAATAGGCTCAATGATGCAAATGACTCTCAAATAACAGGAAATAATGGGAATATTAGCAAAATGCAGTCGCCCTCCTGCATGTTTTCCCTTAAATTATTACGATATATGCCAGCTGTAAAAAAAGAAAAAAGAAGTAATAAATGATGAAAATCGCCTTAGAAAGTGATAGAATTACGCAACTCTGGCCTAAAATCGCACGTGTTTTGCGAAAAAACAGGAAATAATGCGAATAATCAGCAAAAATACAGCGCCCTCTTTGCATTTCCCTTAATTATTGCGAAATATGGAATACCTTAAAAACGAAGCAAACAAGAATAAATGCTGAAAATGCTATGAAAGTAGATAGAATTACGCAACTCCTGGCTAAACATCGCAGAGTTTTGCGAAAAAATAAGGAAATAATGCGAATATCAGGGGATAAATGAAGTGACCCTCTTGCATTTTTCCCTTAATTATTTGCGAAATATGCAACGTAAAAAAAAATAAAAATAAATGATGAAATCGTCCTAGAAAGTGATTAGAATTACGCTAACTCTGGCTAAAAATCGCAGTGTTTGCGTAAAAAAAAAAACTCAGGAAATAATCGAATAATCAGCAAAATGCAGCACCCTCCTGCATTTCCCTTAATTAATTGCGAAATATGCAATACCTTGCATAGCAATAGGCTCAATGATGCAAATGACTTATTTAATAGGTAAATAATGCGGGAATATCAGCAAAATGCAGCGCCCTTCTTGCAGTTTTCCCTTAATTATTGCGAAATATGTCAACGTAAAAAAGAAAAAAAGAAATTAATTGATGAAAAATGCCTATGAAAGTGATGGAATTAAACCCGCAATCTTCTGGCTAAAATCACAGTGTTTTGCGGAAAAAAAAAAGACACAGAAGGTATATTCAGCAAACTGCAAGCGCCCTCTACATTTCCCCTTATTTATTGCGGAATTATGCAATTCCTTGCATAGCAATTGGGTCAATGATGCAAATGACTTTTTAGATCAGGAAATAATTTCGAATTATTCAGCACAAAATGGCAGGTGACCCACCTCCACCCCCCCCCCCCCCCCCACCCCCCGGGGGGGGGGGGGGGGGGGGGGGGGGGGGGGGGGTGGGGGGGGCCCCCCCTTCCTCTATTGCATTTTCTTTCCCTTAATTATTGCGAAATATGCAACGTAATTAAAAAAAGAAAAAAGAATAAATGATGAAAATGACCCTTAGGAAAGTGATAGAATTAACGCACTCTGGCTAAAATCGCAGTGTTTTAAAAAACACAGGAAATGATCAGCAAAACTGCAGCGCCCTCCTACCATTTACCTTAAATTATTGCGAAATATGCATATACCCTTGCATAGACAATCAGGCTCAATGATGCAAATGACTTAAATAACAGGAAAAGAATGCGGATATCGAGCAAAAAGCCAGCGACCTCTTGCATTTTACCCTTAATTATTGCGAAATATGCAAGTAAAAAAAATGAAGAAAGTATAAAATGATGAAAATGCCTAGCCCCAAAAGTCATAGAATTACGCTTCTTCGGCATAAATATAGCAGTGGTTTTGCGAAAAAAAAAAACACAGGAAAATATTCAGCTACGGCAGCGCCCTCACCATTCCTCGCAGCACTCCCATTATTGCGAAATATCGCAATACCTTGCATAGCATAGGTTCAATGATTGCAAATGAATTAATGCGGAAATATCAGCAAAATGCAGCGCGCCCTCTTGCTTTTTTCCCTTAATTATTGCGAAAAAATAGGCAACGAAAAAAAAGAAAAAAGAATATAAAATGATGAAAATGCTAGAAAGTTGATAGAATTACGACTCTGGCTAATAACGTCAGTGTTTTGCGAAAAAACACAGGAAAATAATGCAGCAAAACTGCAGCGCCCGCTACATTTCCCTTGTTTATTGCGAAAATATGCAATCCGTTGAATTGCATAGCTCCATGATGCAAGTTGACGTAAATAACAGGGAAAATAATGCGATTATCAGCAAAATGGCAGGCGCCCTCTTGCTTTTTTCCCTTTATTATTGCGAATATATGCAAACGTAAAAAAGAAAAAAAAAAAAGAATATAAATGATGTAATGCCTTGAAGTGATAGACTTACGCTACTCTGGCTAAAATCACAGTGTTTTGCGAAAAAAACACAGGAAATAATCAGCAAACTGCAGCGCCCTCTACCATTTCCCTTAATTATTGCGAAATATGCAATACCTTGCCCATAGCAAAAAAAAAATTGGGCTCAATGATGCAAATGACTTAAATAACAGGAAATAATGCGAATATCAGCAAAATGCAGCGCCCTCTTGCATTTTTCCCTTAATTATTGCGAAATATGCAACATAAAAAAAGAAAAAAGAATAAATGATGAAAAAGTCTAGAAAAAGATAGAATTACGCTACGCGAAAAAAACACAGGAAATAATCAGCAAACTGCAGCGCCCTCTACCATTTCCCTTAATTATTGCGAAATATGCAATACCTTGCATAGCAATAGGCTCAATGATGCAAATGACTTAAATAATAGGAAATAACGCGAATATCAGCAAAATGCAGCGCCCTCTTGCATTTTTCCCTTAATTATTGCGAAATATGCAACGTAAAATAAGAAAATAGAATTATTGATGATAAAAATGCCATGAAGAATAAGTGAATGGAAAAAATTTTGTTTTTTTTTTTTTTGAACGCTATTTGGCTAAAATCACAGTGTTTTGCGAAAAAACACAGTGAAATAATCAGCACTAAAACTGCAGCGCCCTCTCCATTTCCCTCTAATTATTGCGAAATATGCAATACTTGCATAGCACTAGGGTCAATGATGCAAATGACTTTAAATTAAACAGGAATTAATTCGATTATCAGCAAAAATGCAGTGCCCTCCTTGCATTTTTACCTTAAATTATTGCGATAATATGCAACGTAAAAAAAAAAAAAGAATATTAATGATGAAATGCCTAGAAAGTGATAGAAAAACCACAGGAAAATAATCTGGAAAACTGCAAGTGCCCTCTACCCATTTCCTAGTAAATTATTGCGAAAATAGCAATACCTTGAATAGCAATAGGCTCAATGATGCATATGGACTTAATAACAGGAAATAAGAGACCGCCGACGCCTAGATAAATGCCGTCACTATATCAGGCAAAATGCAGCGCCCTCTTGATTTCTTCCCTTAATTATTGCGAAAATTATGCAACGTAGAAAAAAGAGAAAAAAGAAGATAAATGAATGTAATGCCTTAGGAAGTCATAGAAGTACGACTAATCTGGCTAAAATTAGCAGTGTTTTGCGAATAAACACAGGAAATTATCCAGCATACTGCAGCGCCCTCTAACCATTTCCATTACTTATTGCGAAATATGCAATACCTTGCAAGCATTAGGTTCAATTGATGCAATTGAAATTAATGCGAAGATCAGCAAAATGCAGCGCCCTCGTGCATTTTTCCCTTAATTTATTGCGAAATAGCTTCGTAAAAAAAAAGAAAAAATAGATAATGAAGAAAATGCTGAAAGTGATAGAATTACGCTTACTCTGGCTAAATCGCCAGTGTTTTTGCGAAAAAAAAACACAGGGAAATAATCTGGTCAAACATGCAGCGCCCTCTACATTTCCTTAATTATTGCGAAATATGAATTCCTTGCATAGCAATAGGCGATCAATGATGCAAATGACTTAAATAAGAGGAAATAATGCGAATATTTCAGCAAAATTGCAGCGCCCTCTTGCTTTTTTTCATTAATTAGTGCGAAATATGGCACGGTTAAAAAAGAAAAAAGGAATAAATGATGAAAATGCCTAGAAGAAAGTGATAGACTTACGTACTCCTGGCTAAAATCACAGTGTTTGGCGAAAAAAACAAGGAATATTCAGCATAACGCAGCGCCCTTACCATTTCCCTTAATTATTGCGGAATATGCAATACCTTGCATGCAACAATAGGACTCAATGTTGCAAATGACTTAAATTAACAGGAAATAATGTGAATATCAGCAAAATGCAGCGCACTCTATGCAGATTTTACCTTAAATTCATTCCGAAAATATGCAACATTAAAAAAAGATAAAAGAATAAATGATGAAAAAGTCTTAGAAAAAGATGAGAATTACGCTACTCTGGCTAAAATCGCAGGTGTTTTGCAAAAAACTCAGGAAATAATCAGCAAACTGCAGCGACCTCTACCATTTCCTTTAATTTTGAAAATTGCAATACCTTGCATAGCAATAGGCTCAATGATGCAAAAGACTTAGATAACGGAATAATGGGAATATCTAGCAAAATGCAGCGCCCTCTTGCAATTTTCCCTTAATTATTGCGAAATATGCAACGTTAAAAAAGAAAAAAAGAATATAAATGATGAAAATGCCTAGAAAAGTGATAGATTACGCTACTCTGGCTAAAATCGCAGAAGTTTTGAGAAAAAAAACACAAGTGATATATTCAGCATATTGCAGCGCCCTCTACCCATTTCCCTTAATGTGTTGCGAACAATATGCAATTCCCTTTGCATTAGCAATTGCTCCAATGATGCAAATGACATAAATATCAGGAAATAATGCGAATATCAGCAAGATGCAGCGCCCTTGCATTTTTCCCTTAATTATTGCCTGAAATATGACAAGTAAAAAAGAAAAAAGAATAAATGATGAAAATGCCTAGAAAGTGATAGAATTACGCTATCTGGCTAAAATCGCAGTGTTCTTTTGCGAAAAAATTCACAGGAAATAATCAGATACTGCAGCGCCCTCTACCATTTCCCTTATTTATTGCGAAATTGCAATACCTTGCATAGCTATAGGCTCCTCAATGATGCAAATGACTCCTAAAATAACAGGGAATAATGCGATATCAGCAAAATGC
>NW_028234424.1:582483-586822 GCF_977035675.1 Penaeus japonicus | reverse complement strand
TCCCTTTGAGGTTATCATAATCAATATATATAATATATATATTATATATATATATTATATATATATATATAAATATATATGGCATATATTATTTTATTATATTATTATATATATAAAAATAATATATATACATATATATAATAATGTATATAAATTTCATTATATTATATTCTTATCAATATATCATAAAAACTAATATATATACTATACATATATATATATTATATATATATTATGTTAGATTATTATATTATATATATTATTTATCATATATATAATATATAATTTAATAGAACATATATAAGATATAATAAATTATATATACACTATATATATCTATATAATATTATATATATATTAAGTGTATGTATATATATATATATATAGTATATATTATTATATCTATATATATATATATATATATATATAATAAACTAATATATATATCAACAAACACAACCATTAGCAATGTATAATAATATTCATTTAAAATATTTATAATCCTAATACTAAATATGATGATAAATGCAACAATGATGATAATGGATAATGATAATGTACTACTAATGATGATAAAATAATGTGATGTGTGGTTACATATATATTACATATGTGTTATATATGTATGTATGTATACATACATAAATATATATCGTTTATATATATATATATATATATATAGAGAGAGAGAGGAGAGGAGAGAGAGAGAGAGTGGAGGAGGATGAGGAGAGGACTGGGAGGACGAGGCAAGAGGAGAGATAGAGTGAGGTGCGGAAGGTGAGAGGAGAGATGAGACGAGAGGGGAGAAGAGAGATGGAGGACGAGAGAGAGAGCGGAGGGACGAGGGGAGAGGTAAGGATGCCGAGAGGATGAGGGAGTGCGAGGGAGTGGGGGGAGAGATGCGAAGGAGGAGTGGGGCGGAGAGCTGGAGAGGACGAGAAGAGAGAGAGAGAGAGAGAGAGAGAGAGGAGGAGTGAGGATGAGAAGAGAGATGAGAGAGAGCAGGAAGGAGAGAGAGTGAGAGCGGAATAAGAGGAGGAGATGAATGGAGAGACGAGGCGAGAGAGCGGACCATACACATATATGTGTATATGTTTGTGTGTGTGTGTGCGTATGCGTGAAGTGAATTACATACATACATACACACACACACACACACACACACACACACACACACATATATATATATAATATATATATATATATATATATATATAATATATATTATATATTACTATATATATACACTCGCGCGCGCGAGCAGACACTCTACTTTAGATTAATTGATTTATCTATCCATTAGATCTAATGCACAGCATTCATATCGACATCAGTAAATACAATACAGACATCCCTTCATTTTCGTTACTCTTTATAAACGTCAGATGCAAATTATAAACGGATCCGTTTGGACTGTTGTTTCTTTTCTAGATCACTTCCGCGCCCCCAGGTTGGTGTTGACGTAAGCACCCTTCTTGACGTCATAACAATATGCAATGTAATAGTTCCTGTGATGTGCGTTTACGAATGGGAAGATGTTTTGGAAAGAGAATAGGGGAGAGAAAGGGAGGGAAGGTAAGGGAGAGAGAGATAGAGCAGGAGAGAATGAGAGAGATGAAGGGAAGGAGGGAAGGATGAACAAAATAAAGAGAAACAAATACATTATCAGATAAACAGAGACAGAAAAAAAGAAACAAACAGTAACAGAAAGAAAGAAAGAGAGAAAAAAACATATTAATAAAAAAGAAAACAAAATAAATAACAGAAAAAAAGGAAAACCAGAGAGAGAAAACAGAAAAGCATCGAGCAATAGGATCAACCAGCCAACCAGATTCCTCTCTCATGGACGAGAAGCTCCTTTAGCCCGCGGGAAAAAAAAAACAACAAAAGGAAGAAAAAAAAAAAAAGAAAAAAAAAAACAAAAAAAAAAAAAAACAAACTAATTCAGTGACACGCAACATATAACGACTTGAATACATATGAAAGGATAATTTACTCATGCATATTTGCTGAGTAAACTGGGACCACACACAGAGATTAAAAAATCACACATACACACATTTACAAGAAAGACACAACGTTAGATTTCATGACAAACATAATGCGGCCGCCATAAATTTGATGTTATAAAAGGGGGAAAGGTGGGGAAGAAAAAAATAAATTGTACAATTGTCTGAAGAGTTGTTGTACCTTTCAGTTATATTCGTCAAGAGTTAACGTTACTTGAATTTATATTTCGTTACATTAGTGTTCTTCGCTTCCTGTCCCTTATTTTATTTATTTTTTTTTTTCTTGGTTCTACGCATCTATTCAATCTTATATATTTATTAAATTGACTTTATGATTTGTTTACATATCAGGTTAACACTTTTTATATAGCACTTTCCATTGAATGTTATTAATATTTTGATTATCATTACCATTATCATTATTGTTAGTATATTTTTTATTATGGTAATCATTATTATTATCATTGTTTTTTTTTATTATTATCATAACTACTATCATTATTATTATCACAGCTATCCTTATCATATTTTTATATATAATTATAACTATAATTATCGTTGTTATTATCAAGTATTCCATCATAATTTGTTCTACTAATCCACACTTTTTTTTTTCTTTCTCTTCCCAGAGAGAGCCATGGAGAGATGGAGAGGAGGAGGAGGGAGAGAGAGGTGGTGAGGGTAAGTGCGCGACGAAGAAGAGCGAGAGGCTGAGAGAGGAGGGGAGCAGAGAGAACGGAGAGAGACGGAGATGGACAGAGCGAGGAGACGAGGGGTGGTGGGACAACGAGAGTGAGTGGAGGAGGATGCAGAGAGAAGAGAGAGAGAGGGGGAGGAGAGAGTGGAGAACAGGGTGGAGAGAGAGAGAGAGAGAGGATGGAGAGAGAGAGAGAGAGGAGAGAAGAGAGAAGAGAGAGAGAGAGAGAGAGATTAGGATGAGAGAAGAGAGACGAGAGAGGAGGATAGAGGAGAGAGAGAGAGAGGAGAGAGAGAGAGAGAGAGTGAATAGAGAGATGGAGAGATGACAGAGAGCGAGAGCGAGAGAGTGGGTGAGAGAGAGGGAGGTGATGAGGGGGAGGCCTGGGAAGATGGAAGAGAGAGAGGAGGGCGGCGAGGAGAGAGAGACGGACGGAGAGGAGAGCGAGCAGAGGAGATGAGAGGAGAGAGAGACAGACGCGGTAGGGTAGGAGGAGTGGAGCAATAAACAGCGGAAGGTACGGAAATAACAGACAAGACAAAAAGAGATAAAGCCAATAACATTTAGTCCGACAAGTAACCATTATAATACATTTTCAACTGTGCGATCACTCATAATAAAAAAGCTGTTACTGATGACTGGTCGGGTATTACAAGCTGTTAAGAATGTAATTGGCTATGTTCCCACGCCGAGGAGGATATATGATTTACTATATTTTGTTGTTGTTTTTAAAATTAAGGGGATGCCTCTATTATTCGGTTTCGGTTCCAGGTGTAAACATCGCAAAAGCGAAATGCGTGTGGTCCTGCTCTCTCATAACTCTTCAAAATAAAAATAATAAAAGATGTAATCTAAAGAGTTTAAGAGTAAAATCAAATTTTGACATGGAGATTGAATATCTTGTTTTTTTTTAGATGGAATGAATTACGTAAACAGAGACATAAGGATCCAGGAACAGAATATACACATGCGAAGGCACAGGCATACATATTTAAAACGTACATAAACGCACACTCGAACGCACACACCTGCATACCTACACATGCGAGCACACATGAACGCACGCACTCTAACCGACGAGTCTCAAGCATATGAGGTTAACACAGGTCAGCCTCCCATTGCGGTGGGCCACAAACGTGAATCATAAACGTCAAAGTCAGTCACGAATGAAAATCTCCCACTTCCACACATGAACACGTTACATACATCCGTAATTTTTTGCAGTGGATGGGGAGCAACTTTGCCTCGCGGCATCGCGAGCACGCACGACAGTCACTCATTTTCCTTCGCACTTTCTTTTTCTCCTGGCGTGTTGACTTTCTAGCATCGTTTTCCCCCTCCTTTGCCCATTTTTTTCGCCTCTCTCCCTGTTTCTTCGTCAATTCCTGCTGTTCTGTTCCCATCTTCGCCCCTCCTCTTGTACACCTGCCACTTATTTTTTTTTTTCTTTTTTCTTTTTTCTTTTTTTTCCTGTAGGCAAGGGAAACGCTACAGACCAAAATAAACCCAAGATAAACAGGAATTGAGAGCTAAAAAGCCGAAAAAGAGTGATAGGGATACTTGATACAAGAAAGTGGATGGCGCACTCACTTGTCAGACGAAACACACGAGGTGTACAACCACCCGCTATTCA
>NW_028234424.1:550576-560330 GCF_977035675.1 Penaeus japonicus | reverse complement strand
GTTTGGAAGGCCGTTGAAGTCACAAGTTAACTTGAGTAAGTAACGTAGGCTCTGGTGTGACAAGTCACTAGCAGGTTGGGTGAAGTTTGGTGTTTCTACGATAATAGCTTGTGACTTTGATATCAGTGTGTTCATACTGCAGGCCCAAAGTGGTTACTTGTTCATGAATGGGTTCACGGAGGGTTCTGTCAGGTGATTGCTCAATTTGAGGTTGTCACGCAGTAGCAGGTGACGGGGTACTGCGACTCCGAGAGCGGAACTCAGGAAAGGACAATTGTCACTACGAAGCTATACAATGTCTATTGCAGTGTCACAGCGAAAGGAAAGTGGTGATACCATTTGCCATCACGACCTTTTATGCCGAGGAATGACAAGGAAGCAGTTGTGTGTGGATAGTTAATGCAGAGAGGAAATTGGGTGAGGTGGGGGTGAGGGAGACGAGAGGAGAATAGCAAGTGTACGCATCAAGATTTCTTTATTTGTTTTAAGTTGATTATTATAATTTGTCTTGCATATAAATTTTTTGAAGTAGACGTATATGGGCTAGATCTAAAATCTATTATTCCGCCCTTGATTAGTGACGTGCCTCTCTTTAATTAGGAAATCGTCTCTTTTCTTTCTTCTTATTGGATTTAATTAATTAGTATGAAGAATCAATTTAGGTAATATTTCATTATTACTGGGATGTTACTGAAATTCTCTAAAGAAAATTGTTAAGGATGGATTGTGTCCATAGTATCATATTCTGAGGATTGGCACTCACACTAAGACTCATGGTCTATTGTTGTGAGAGAGGTGTGAGTGTTTGTGTGTGTGTGTGGGTCGATGAGGGGAGTGGTGGTGTTTGTGAGAGAGAGATGGTTGAGAGATGTTAATTTCTGGGGGGGAGGGTGATACTGGTGGTTTCTGTTCTATGGGTGTGAGTATGTTAGTGTCTTTGAGAGGTTTGAGTGTGTGTTTATGTAGGGGAGTGTGTGTGGGTAGAGAGTGGTATTCAGAGGGTGCAGTACAATTTGAGTCTGAGTCTCTCTACTACACTGACCTTATTATATAAATATCTATACTCTCTATTCTGTGTGAGAGAGTGTGTGTGAGTGTGTTTGTGAGTGTTTCGTATGTGTGGTTGGTGTGTGATTGTATGGGAGTGGTAACGTGTGACTGTCGAGCGCGCGCGCTCTCGCGCAGCGCTCGAGAGCGAGAGAGTGTGTGAGTGTGAGAGTGATTGTTTTAGTTGTTGTTTGTGTGTTATGGATATTTTATGTGTGTTTATATACACATATGTAGGGGTTGATACACACACACACTCACACACACACACACACACACACACAATATATATATATATATATATATATATATATATATATTATATATATATTATATGAATATATAGAAATACATGTATAATTACATACATCTCTTTCTCTCTCCTCTCTTCTCTCTCTCTCTCTCTCGGTCTCTCTCTCTCTCTCTCTTATATATATATATAATATAATTATGAGGCGAGATATATATATATTATATATGTTAATTTTATTAGTGATTTACCACATATTATGTTTTGTACATGTTATATGTTATATAAAATAATTTATAAAATAGATATATTTTTTAGGTAGTAAGTGAAAAGTTTTTTTATATATTAGATATTTTTATAGATATTGTAGATTGATGCTATATATTTAGTTTTATCTATAGGTACAGTATAATTTATGGATAAATACTTACATTTTTTGAATATTTTAAAAACAGGATTTATTATTAATATAAGATAGATATATTTTTTATTTATAATATATATTTACATATAATATAGGTTTTGGGGTATATTTAGGGAGGTTATATAATAGTACAAGTTATTATATATTTTATATATATATTATATTATATATATATTTATATAGTTAGTGTTGTGGTGTGGTGTTGGTGTTGGGGGGGGTGTTAGGTGGGGTTGGGTTGATATGAATTTTGTAATATAATTTTGATGTTATAGTTTTTAGTAATATAATAGTATTAATATAATCTTATAGATATTAATATATATTAGTATTTGAGTATTTTTTATATTCAGATATATATATAGTTATATGTTATATATTTATATGTATATACATAAATAGATAATACATGAGATTTATAGTTTGATATATATTTTATATATTATATATATATATTTATATTGTTAATTAGATATATTTAGAATTGTAGGTTGATTTATGTTATTAAGTTTATAGATTTGAAGTGGTTTTAGATTAAATATTATGATATCACAATCAATGAGAGGCCGCGAAACTTAAAATTATTATTTTCACAAAAAAACTTTCTGTAATCAAGTTTATTTATATTTTTAATAAATTTAGTGTAATATGTTAACATAGACAGTAATTAGATTTAAGAAGATATAGTATATATATATTATATATATATATTTTATTATGAGGTTAGATATATTACCATATATTATATTATTTTATTCATATACATACATACATATATATTTTATATTTAATATGTTATATATATATATATTTTTTAGAGATATTTAATTTATATAAGATGATAATATAGGTGGTGGAGTTTTTGTTAAAGATATATTTATGGTTAGTAATGGTTTTTTATACGAAAGATATAATTCATATTTGTTATATAACATTTTATATAGTAATTAATGTGATATTGATATTAATGATTTATATATATTGTTTTATAGATTGAATAAATATTATATAATATATTATGCATTAATTTTTTATGTAAATTATAAAACATATACACAGATAAATCTATTTTTTTCTTTCTGTCCCTTTTTACTCATGTAAAACTACAGGACCGATATGTGTTCATTCCTCACGTTAAAGAATTGAGAACTAAATAAAGTTTATGTACCTGCAAGTAAATGAAGGAAATTACCCTTATTATATCATGTATCTTAACAAAACTTTTTCATTTTCGTTAGGAATGATGCAATTGAAGGTGTAAAATTCCAAACAATTCTTTTTCCCCTTTCACCTGGCCAGACGAGACCTTTGATTTGTCGAATTTCTACTATATTGAGAGCGTGAGAAATTAAATATTTCTAAAGTTTTTACCAATTCAAAATAATAATGACCACCAAAAATCCCCTATATTTTTTTTTTGTTACTGCATTATTTTATTGCAGATAATGTAACTGATGATTAAACATCATTCTTTAAATAGTAATGATATACATAAATATAGTCTAAGTATCTGATCTCTATCAAATAACATAAATCCCAGAGGAATAAAAAAAAAAATGCTTTTCCTGCTTTCCCTTCATTTCCCTCGCCACAAAACCCAAACCAACTCTCGAAGCATAGGGCTTAACTTTGTCAAGTTCGTTAACAAAAAGGTCTGCTAAGCTACACACTTGTGTATCAAACTTGTCATTTTACCTACCCTGGGCATATATCCATTCAAGTCCATCTAATAGCTTCTCTCTCTGCTTTCCATTATTAGCAAACACACAAAAATTAATATATCTATATGTGGAGGGATATATATATATATATTTAATAATATAAATATATAATATACATATATAATTCTTTATTAGATATATATATAATAGATATATATAATAAATATATAATAATATAACAATATTTATTTTATTATATATAATATAAATATATATAAAAATATATATAATATATATATATTTATTATTATAAATATATAGATTAAATAAATGTGTGTATCTAATATATATCATATATAAACATACCTACAATTAGTATATACCATATGTATGCAATTATATAAAAAATTAATATATATAAATATTTATATATATATATATAATATATATATATAATAAACAGATACATCAAACATATCGAGATATATAATGTAACATACACACACTCACTTAGATGTATAAATATATGTCTATTTCTCTCGGTCTCTCCCTCTCGCGTCGGTGGGCGCCTCCCCTCTATATATATAAATATATATACATATACATACCTTTCTTGATTGCTCAAATTCCTATAATATTTAGTACTCTTTAGAGGGAAATATTTTATAGCTATGGATAAAAAGCGAGCTAAATATCCTATATTTACCCGCCCACCCATTCGATTCAAATATTTTGCTTTTACCATCAGCAGGACGTAAGTTAGGTAACGAAGTTTGAAGGAACATGAGGGTCTAATTGACGATTTCCAAAAACCTGTATAATATCCCCATTTTCCCTTATGATACCTAGATTTTCCAAAATGTCGGATGTCCAGAGCACTATGTGATGTAATTCTCGGTTTAGGAATCAATTAATGTCAATCGAAAAGCCTGTTACTAATAAAAAACAGGGAGATATATCACCACTTGGTTGTGTTAAGCAACGTTGACACTGTTTCGTTAGACGTTATAACAATTAAAGCGCACAATTTCTAATTCACTACGGTTGAAATAACAATTTAGGACCATTATCGATTGCACAAGAAGTAACATTATTTGTGTTATTGTTTCAGAACCTCTCGTAAGCCATGCAAATGATATATTTGCCTTCCCAAAAAAGAACATATTTTGTCTCAAATAATTCAAATACATTTATTAATAGAGAACAAGCGCGAGGGTACCGAGAATATAACTTCCGTCCACAATTTATAACGATTCCAGTGTGACGCTAAGAAATTTCTCAATTTAAGATTGGTTTATTTCAATACGAAAATCTTTGTTAGGATTGCTAACATAGTAATATTGTTCGACCTTTTCATTGTGCTGTGCATCTGTGGACACACAGTTTGAGATCACCATCTTCTAAGCGTCTGAGTGTGGTTTGTATCGAGAACATATTGCCGTGGCTTGTTTCACCTCGTCATTTCGAATGCTGGCCACACCTTTGGTCTCGGCATTTGACCCCAACTGTCCAAATGCTTAGAAAGACTCGTTTCCTAACCAACGTTATATTCAGCACCAATGAGGGTGATAACTCCGTACTCGGTGTCAAACTTGGTTTCCCCCAGAACATCACAACACACAACCGTTTCCAGCAGGTGTGTAGTTGGTTTCCTTGTCCAGAGGCGATTTAGGACGGTCTCGCGTGATCGTCCTTGAAACTGTCATCGGGGGGCGTGCCACCGTGTTGTGCAGAAAAACTTGAGGTCTCAACCAGCTCGACCTTGGTCACTTGCAATGTACAAAAGCGCAGTAACATTGGATGTGGTCATTGACAGCATGGTGGTTGTCGGAAAACAGTCCTTTGAGGTGAAGTGCGTACGACCAATTCCTGTATAATAAATCGACCTCCAATAATGCTCTTATCACACTTTTCTTCAATTCTCACATCCTTTTCAAGGACACACTTAACACTGCTTTGTAGTAAAGTCCGCAATCACCTCACCAACACCCGCCACTCAACAAACATAAATCTCAACATATGATATTCTTTCCTCTGCTTTCTTACACTGCCTGTAACAATCGGAGATTTTTGAGATAATATATATACAAAATAGCTTTTGCTTGTGGGAAAAGTCAACTGATCCTCCCCTTCCCTGGATCCGACTACCCAAACCATTTTCAAAAACATTTTCCTAAATCAAATCTAGAATTTCAAACAACATTGTCCAACTTTTCATTAAAATAATCAAGAGAAGAATTGATTTGGTTTAATCTAATTTATTTAATTTACTTAATTAAATTAAAGATTTAATTTAAAAATAAAGAAGAGAAGACACAAAAAACGTGTCTTAATGCTATACACTTTTTAATTCGTATCCGTAGACCCTGCTCCTATCTTTCAGAGACTCATAACTATGTGTATCCATACACATTAAAGATGACTTGTTACATCAGCATTATCGTACTAGCAAACCATAATAAATAACATCAATACTTCAAAACTCATTCAATCATACACATGAAAAATTTGCATAAATCTAAACTACAAATACAATAGCCACAATCCTTCATTCTGTATATATATCTCATATATGTATATAGCATTAATATATTTAAATATATTATATATATATCAAATAATATATATAATAAAGAATATATATTTGTATATATATATAATTTATAAATATAATTATATAATAATAAATATTAATAGTATATATATAAATATATATATATAAAATAATAATATATATTGGTTTGTGTGTGTGTGTTTGTGTGGTGTTTTTGTATGTATAGTAGTGTCATATACATATATTTAAGTATATAAATCTACATTATAAATATATATATATCTATATATATAATTATATGTATATATAAATTTATTAAATTATGATATTTATATATATATATAATAGATTGCGTCGAGATGTATTCCAAATAAATACAATCATATAATAGTGAGATCTATATATAATATATATATATATATAATATATAATATATATTTATAATATTATTTAGATATTTTATTGTGTTTTGGTGTGTTGTTGTGTGATGTTGTGTGTGCAATCATAAAAACCAAGACTTACAACACAAAAAAAAAAAGGATATATTTTAATGCATTATTCTTATTCTTATATATATATTTACATATCATAATTACCATATATGTATATTATATATATATATATATATATCATAATATATATATATAAATATACAAATTATCTAACATAATGTAAATAATACCTATGTCTATAAATATATATTATATAAAATATATATATATACAATGCGGAGTGCTATATAAGTTAAATACATACCTCGTATGTATGTATGTAAAATAATATATATATAATATATATAAATATATAATAAAATATATATATAATATATAATTAAATATATCATATACACACAAAACTATATACCATTTATCATATAGAGATATTATAAATATATATATATACGTCATATATTATATCATATAAATGATTATATATATATATAATACTAGTTATATATATATAAATATATACTTTGATAGTATGATATATATATATATATATATATATTATATATATATGTATATATATGTATGATAACATATATATTATATATATATATATATATAATATAAATATATTATATATAACATATATATAGATATATATATAATATATATATATATATATATGAGGGAGATATATACATATATGTGTGTAGTATTACATATATATAATATATATATATGATACTGATATATATCTATATATATATATATATATATATATAATTATATATATATATGTATATGTAATATGTACATTGATATATTGATATAGCGAGCGAGCGTATATATATATATATATATATATATATATATATGATGTATACATGCGTGTGCATATACATTTATATATATATATATATATAAATTATATATATATATATTATATAATGGGTAGAGTGTGGGAGATATTGTGCATTATTTATATATAAATATATATATATTATATGATATATATATATATATATAATATATATATATATATATGCTGGGTAATATATATATTTGTACATATATCTGTGTATATATATATTACATATATATATATATTATATATATATATTTTATATATACGTTTATATAAATATCAATATATATTATATATATAAATAATGTATATATTATATTATATAAATTATATAATTATTCACTATAAGTGTGTGTATATATATATATATATATATATATATATATATATTATATATAAATATATATTTAGAGACCCAACACACAGCACACACATAACACGACATACACACATACTAACACACACACACACAACCACACACACAAATATTTAAGGAGAGCGATACACTTATATATAATTATATATAGATCAAATACTAATTACTAATCACAACTTTCTTAGAGATTGAGACAATAATACTAACTTATATTAATATATTATGATGTACATTATATTACTATATCAATATATGCTATATATATATATTTAATATCAATATATATATCAGATATATATAATATATATTAACAAATATAAAAAAAAAATAACTCTATTTAACAAACACAATTATATTTGTGTGTGTGTGTATATATATAGGTTATAATCAATATATATATATAGTATATATATATTATATAATATATATATATATCATTATTTGCTCACATAACTTTTCTATAACCAATCAACTATGTGTTTATATATATATATATATATCTTAATAAATATAGATAGAAAATATTATTATATATAACAATAATATATTAAATATATATAAGTATAATATATTATATTTTTTTAGGCGTGTGTCTGTGTGTGTTTGAGAGTGTGTATGTATAAATCTTATGTCATATAGATATGCGGTGAGATGTTAAGTTTGTGAAATAGTTGTTATTACGGATAAAAGGGTATACATGTGAGAATGAATAATTTTCCTCACACAATCTATTCGTCTCACATCATTCCCTTATAAAAGAAAAATATAAATTATCTGATTTGTTAACAATGAACTCGTTTCGTAGAATTTTATATATATGCACATAAACATATATATTATGACAATATGCATAAAACTTCCGTGCATTGTATATCGATAAACATACAGTTTAATAAACTAGTATATCTATCGCTCCAAATACTACATGCTTATGACACATAGTGTGCGCACCATATGACGTAGATCAAGGTGCACCCACCACAACATAATGTATGTTTAATATATATATAATATATATTATATATATATATATATATAATAATACTGTTGGAGAGTGATATTTATATTCATTTTTATATATACATATAATTATATACCATATATATTTAACATATACAGTATAGAGCACATGTTATGTATACTGAAATTCTACTTATACATGAATATATTATGCTTATATAACATATATGTAATTATAAATACATCTAATAAATGTACATAATTATGATGTGTGTGTGTCCCACTAGATATAATAAAATAACCTTATTGTATTATAAGAGTATGGACACGTTTTTTCATATTTTTTTTTCTCTAAAAAAAAAAAAAGTTGTAGTATAAGAAATGATATCTGAAAAATACAGAAATTATGATTATTAGTAGGCATGGATTAGAATAAAATCATGTATAAGGTAAGGTGACATTTGAAGTATCATGAAAGGTACTGAATAAGATCAATTTTGGTAAAAGTCCTCTATTTTCTGATTTTCTGTATTATAGGCATAAGCCATTATTTTCCAGATGATAGAAGGTAGGAGGACTGAAGAAGTGTAATTAAAAAAAACTATATTTCAATAGTGAGAGTCAGTGCTCTTCTATGAAGCCTGTACACTATTTACTGTTTTTGTAAAGATCTATGAGCCTCTAATCAAGCGGAACTATATAATATATATATAGGCTTATATATAACTATATTAAAATATATATAATTATGATATAGCCCCATATATTTATATTTATTACATATATATTATATATATAAAAAATAATTAATATATAATATAAAATGTACACACACACAGACCCACACCCACACGCGCACAAACCTACACACAATACCCACATATATATTATATATATTTAAATATATATATATCATTATATAAATAAATATTATAAACAGCATAGCAATATAATATATATATTATGTAGACACACACAGACTTATATATATATATATATATATATATATATATAACCCTCATATATATATATATAATGCTAATATTTTATATACATCACCAACATCACCTTATCAAAACGCATCCACTGCAGACTAGGCCTCCTCTCTCAAATCTTTCCATCATTCCGGTCTTGTTGTCCTCTGATTCCAGTTTACTCCTGCGAATTTTGCTAT
>NW_028234424.1:541832-550476 GCF_977035675.1 Penaeus japonicus | reverse complement strand
ATAGTCATAATGATAATAAAAACTATAATAATGATAACCAAAACTAATAAAAGTGTTATTGGTAATGATAATGATAATAGCAATAGTAAAAGTAATGAGAATATCACTAATAATGATAATAACAGTAATAAATGCATAAAGATAATGAGAATAATGATGATAATAATAATAACAGATCCACTAAGAACAAAAAAAAAAAAAAAAAAAAAAAAAATTATGAAAAGAAATAACAAAAAGAGTAAATGTATGCCTAACAATAATAGTAATAGTGATAACAATAGTGATTATAATATTAGCAACCAAAAAATTGATAACAATAAAAAGCATGAAGATGATAATAACAATCAATAATTAATAATGAATAAAGATGATGATGTTTATGAGAAAAGGAAAAATTGACTGATAATAAATACGATTATGAAAATAGAACTAGTAGTAATAATGATGATAATGACAATACCACTATTAATAATAATGATTATCATTATAATAGTAATACTGATGATAAAATCAATAAAAACAACAGTTTTAATAATGACAATAATGATGAGATTAATAAGCATAAGAATAAAAATACGAATCATAATAATCATAATGATAACAATAATAGCAGTTATCAATCACAAACACAATCAATAATAGAACCATGAATGATCCAAACATTTTCTCCCAAGGACATTAAAAATACAAAAACATGGATTCTGTAAAATACAATTTGGGTTAAGAAAAGACTGCAAATGTCTGATCGCTTTTCTTAAAGCTGCTCATGGCACATAAATGCAGACTCGCCCTTGCACTGCCTAGTCTTGAAGTTATTTTACTTCTTGTTCCTTGGCATCGTTATTGTTATTATTTGGTTATTATCATTTTTGTTATTATCATCAGTGTTATTATCAGTTTTTTTTATTATCATCAGTGTTATTATCGTCATTAGTTTTATTATCATTATTATCATTATTGTAGATATTATCATTTTCTATCTTTTATATTATTGTTATCATTAATAACTATGTTGTTAGTATCATTACTATAAGAAGTAGCTTCAGAGGTAGTAGTTGTGATAGTAATAATGATTATGATTTCCTTCTTTTTCGTTTTCTCGTATAATCAATATTGTTGTTGATATTGTCATAATGATAACAGATAATAATCACAATAATGATAATAATTATAGGAATGATGATGATGATGATAATACAATAATAATAATAATAATAATAATAATAATAATAATAATAATAATGATAATAAAACCGCGGGGACGTGAAATACCAACTGGTAACTGGCGCGGGATATCCAACCATAGAGAGAAAATTTGCTTGCATGTCTTGGCCCTATGGTGTTTCGTGCTTTGGCCCTTTTCCCTTTGGTTTGTCTGGGTTATGATGCGCAGTCTTGGGGTGGGTTTGTTCAGACGCTTGGGTGGTATACATCAGTGTGTCTTACCCGGGTGTCGGGACTCGCCTACTCTCATGACTGTGGCTTGTTTTTCCTCCCCCCGACGGTCGGTGGGCGGGGTGTTGGGGTTCGGTGCACTGTATCGTTTGGATTTGTCTGTAATATCTTTCTCTCTACAATGAGGGGGAAAACAAAAAAAAACAAAAAAAAAGGCCTCTCTAAGCCTTTTTTGTCACACCTAGATATGCGTTGTGACCCTCATATTTCAAAATCTCTCCCCGAACGTGAAATACCGGGTTGACGTCCAGCGGGATCAGCTAAGTCTCATGGCCGGAAAGAGGTCTTCAGCTTTGATTAGCAATCTTTCTAATGACAATGATGATGTCCCTTGGCAGTAAGGTTAAAATGCTATTTGAAATGAAATGAAAACTAGAAGAAAATCATACCGCATCGTCCGTCGCGCGGGTCAACAAGGGACGCGTCCCTCAGGGAAAGACCAGCCTGAGGTCGAAAAATCTGCTACTGAGTCTAATTGTTCTCCTAACGAATGCCCAAGTGGTCACCAGAACGGGAATTGTCCCAACCCTGGCCCCTCGGGTTCACCACCAAAACAAAATCAAAAGGAAAAAAGAAAGAGATGGACACGAGAAGAACACAAGGAAGTACTGTATTGCTTTTATTATGCGCTAGAAAAACCGCCGGAAAAAAAATGGTTGGGAAAATTGGGGGGGATATATATATTATATTTATATATATAAAAAAATATATTATATGTGTGATATGATTATATATAATATATGGGGTATATATAATTATATACTAAACCAATAATACTGAAGACGCTTTTCTAACATGGTGTAGACGTAATAGTGATAGCGATAAACTAGATTTTATGGATGCAAACAAACTAGCAAATGTGAGGAGATATATTATGCGTACTAAGAAAATAACAGATATGGAAATTGAACTAATTAAAATACAGGTTAAAGCCGACACTAGAGAACCTGAAGCAGAGGAACCTGATGACAATGATATTGAAAATGCTGAGGATGAAGGGCCCGAGGAGAATGAAAACAACGTACAAGAGGTGGATGACGAGGTGGAAAACGATAGGCAAATTAGGAATGATGTAGCTGAAGATGATTTCGATCAGGAAGAGATAAGCTCTATGAAGACAGACATACTTGAAGAATTGTCTATTGTAATGCACACTGATATAGCTGAGAGAGAACCCTTCATGAAAATCAGACAAATTCATAAATTTAAAAAATTATTCAACCTTGGCAATGTAGCTTTAAGGCAACTCTGTACTGAAAGAGACCCAGATTTAACAGAACTCAACCAACTAATTTACGCAACATCGAAAGTATTACAAGAAAAATCTGGGATAAAAAATAAACGAAAACGAAATAAAGGGAAACGACGAGGCCCTTCTAAGCCTAAATGGCAGAAACAAATTGATAAAGAAATTGAGAACTTTAGAAGAGAGATCTCAATACTAGAAGAACTCCAAAAGAATGGAAAATCAAAATCTAGAAAATCCAAACAAGTAATAAGAAAATACCAAATTGAAAATAAGGAACAAATACTTGTCATTAAAGAAGAACTTAAGCAAAAACTGCAAGTGAAAGCCCAAAGACTACGACGATTTACAAAACGCAACGATTTTTACCGCCAAAACAAAATTTTTGAGACGGATGCCAAAAAGTTTTACCGAGAAATTGGTAAAACGACCATCGAAGTAAAAGAAATACCAACTGAAGATCAAGTCAAAGACTTTTGGAACAACATTTGGGGTAATAATACAGGACATAATGAAAACGCTAAATGGATTGAAGAACTAGAAAAGGAAGCAGTAGATATCCCTGAACAACAATGGAGTGATATTACTACTGAAGAGATAACGAAAGCACTAAGGAAAGCCCATAAATGGAAATCTCCAGGACTAGACCAGGTTCCTAATTTCTGGCTGGATACACTACAATCTGTTCACTCTAAACTAGCATCAAGTCTTAACAAATTGATTAACGAACCCCACCTCACACCAACTTGGTTCTGCCAAGGAACCACATACTTACTTGCTAAGACAGTTGAGACTGGGGACCCAAAAAACTATAGGCCAATCACGTGTTTATCCACATCGTACAAACTTTTAACCTCTGTCCTTTCAGAAAGAACCTATGCACACCTAGAGGAACACGACATTTTCCCAATCGAACAAAAAGGATGCAAAAAGGGCTCGTATGGTTGCAAAGATCAATTACTGATAAACAAAATGTTGCTCGAAAATGCAAAATCTAAACATCGTAACTTGAGCACAGCCTGGATTGACTATAAAAAGGCCTTCGATAGTGTACCCCACTCTTGGATATTACGTTGCTCAGAACTTTTTAAATTATCACCTACCCTTATAAATTTCCTCAGATCATCTATGGGAATGTGGGAGACTAATCTCTTCTTATCCCACTCTACTGGTATCTTTTCCTCCCCTGGCATGAAAATAAAATGTGGCATCTTCCAGGGCGACTCTTTGTCACCTCTGTTATTTTGCATGGCACTTATGCCTCTCTCCAGACTCCTTAACCAAACTGGATATGGATACAAAATCTTCGAACGCAGAATAAGTCATCTATTTTACATGGACGATCTGAAACTATATGCTTCTAATGACAACGAACTTGAGGGGTTACTGAAAACAGTAAAAGCATTTAGTGATGACATAGGAATGGAGTTTGGGTTAAGCAAATGTGCAAAGGCCACATTCAAAAAAGGGAAGTTAGAGCAAACGAAGAATATTGTGCTAGATGACGACTCTGTCATTAAAGAGCTTGACCAAGAAGGTACATATAAATACTTAGGAGTCAATGAGGGCGATGGGATACAACACGCTAAAATGAAGGAGAAAATTAGGAAAGAATGTTTACGCAGAATCAGATCTATCGTGAAAACTGAGTTGAATTCAAAAAACAGAATCACCGCTATAAACACCTTAGCATTACCAGTAGTAACTTACAGTTTTAATATAATAAATTGGAACTTGAGTGAACTCAAAAGACTAGATAGTAAAATTAGAAAACTGTTTACTTGTAACAGAATGCTCCATCCGAAATCTGATGTTGACCGATTGTACCTTCCACGTAGCAAAGGAGGAAGAGGTATGATACAGCTGGAACTTTCCTACAAAACGTCAACGATAGGCCTCTACAATTACTTGGACAATACTGAAGACTGGATGCTCCAGTTAGTAAACAGGCATGAAAACTCAAAAACATTACACTCCGTTACTAAGGAATCTGACAAATTTTCTCGGGAACTTGACCTTGAAATAGAAATCAACAACCTATTATCACCAACTGAGATTGCTCGCAAAACAAAGAAGAAAGCGAAACATGAAGGCTTAAAACAACTTGAATCTCGCTGGCAAGAAAAACCTCTCCATGACAGTTTGCTGCTCGAGCCAATAATGCTGATGTAGACACACAGGCAACCCATCATGGCTACGTAGCTCCGGACTGAAAGCGGAAACCGAGGGCTTCATTCTTGCAGCACAGGATCAAAGTTTGTTTACACGAAACTATCAAGCCAATGTCTTACATAACGGGGCTGACCCAAAGTGTAGATTCTGCGATGAAAGAATAGAAACAATCGATCACCTTGTTTCTGGCTGCTCCATCCTAACACCAGGGGAGTATAAAAACAGACATGACAGGGTTGGTCAATACCTCCATTGGAAAATATGTAACCGCTTTTCCATCAAGACCCAAAGTGACTGGTATAAACACCATCCAGAACCTGTCACAGAGGGAAAAGATGTTACTATTCTTTGGGACTTTCCGATTCAAACAGACCGCACAATACAAGCAAACCGTCCTGATATTGTAATTAAGGATAGAAAGAACAATCAATGCTTTCTCATTGATATGAGTGTGCCCTCTGACCAGAATGTAGCTGCGAAAACATTTGAAAAGCTCTCGAAATATAAAGACCTAGAGATAGAAGTAGAAAAGATGTGGCACCTAAAGACTCGTACGATCCCAGTCGTGGTAGGTGCCTTAGGCCTGATAAAGAAAGGAGCCAAAGACTTTGTTAATAAAATTCCAGGAAATCCCTCTTTACAAGAGATACAGAAAATTGTACTTAATAGTACTGCACATGTTCTAAGACGAGCTCTCACCATATAAACTTTTTTTCGTACTCAATGGAATTTATATTTTTTATATACCTGGATTTTTACAAAACAAATATCTATTTTATACTCATACAATAATTTTAATTTTTTTATACTTTTTTATACACTTTTTATTATATTCATATTAATCTCACTCCGCAGAACTCGCAATATAAAACTTCCAATTTCACTCACCCTAGGTCGCTGGGAGCGACCCGGTGTTTGATCTTATAAAAAGCTAATCAAAAGAATATACTCGTATGATAATAATAATAGTAATAATGATAATAATAATGTTGCTGCTGATAATAATAAAAAGAGTAATGACAACAACAACAGTAATAATGAAAATGAAAAAGATAATAAAATAATAATAATAATGACAATGATAATGATAATAATAATCATGATAATGCTAATGCTAGTACTAACGGTAATAATAATAATAGAAGCAATAATAACAATAATAACAATGATAATTATGACAATAATAATAATAATAATAATTATAATAATAACAATAATAATAATATAGATAATAATAATAATAATAATAACAATAATAATAATAACAATAATGATAATAACAATAATAATAATAACAATAATAATAATGACAATAATAATAATAACAATATCAATAGTAATAATAGTAATAATAGTAATAATAATAATAATAATAATAATAATAGTAATAATAATAATAATAATAATAATAATAATAATAATAATGATAACAATAATAATAATAAAAATAATAATAATTATAATGATAATAATGATAATGATGATTATAAAAACAATAATAGTAATAACAATAATAATACGAACAATAACATTGGTAATAATAGTAATAATAATAATAATAATAATAATAATGATAATAATAATGATAATAATGATGATGGTAATGATAATGATAATGATAATGATAATTATAAAAGAATAATAATAATTCTATCAATGTTGAAAAAAACAGGGATAATGATAGTTTTAAATATAATAAAAATAGTAATACTAGGATAATATCAGTAATGATAATCATTATGATGAGGATTACAAAATTGATAATAGTGATAATAATAATGATAATAATAATAATAATGATAACAATAATATGGATGATGATGGTAGTAAATAGAATCATAAAAATCAAGTTAATCATAACGATATAATCGAGAAAAAAATAATAATGAAAACCATAACAGGAACATTGATGATGATGATGATGATATATTGAAAAAAATCCAAAATTGAAATCTATGTTTCACCATCATGTCAAGATTTCAAGTGTCCTCGTTTTTTTCTGAAGAAAAAAAAATGTTTATATGTAAAATTCACAACGAGTATTTAAAGCGAGTTATATACTATTATATATAACAATAATCATATTTCATACGCATTAGAAAGAATTTAGTGTTTGCTATATAACAGGTACAATTTAATCCCAGAAAAGAGCTGGTCGCCAAAAAGTTCCTGCCATCTCAAATCGGAGCTCTTTGGTCCATTTTGTGTTTGTTTGAAGTTCAGGACTCATTAGGGAAATTCACCCACGACTCTGTAAAAATCCTGTTTGAAAGACCATCCTTTGTAAAGTTCAAGAACCAGTAACCCTCGCCCCCTTGTGAAAGTTGATCACTTGACATTCTAAATTGTATATTTTTCTTTGCTTCACAATTAATTATCTTGTGGTTTAAGAGATATACCTGTGCAGGAGGATGATAGAAAGGAATTTGATTTTCTCTGAAGTTGTTTTAGGAGGTAACTCATAGTGTTGGATTATGCTTTTTGTTTTTGATTATTTAATGGACATGCTAATTTGATATTTTTAACTTGAACTTGATTTGTGAAAATTCGAGGTAACTTCCGTTTGTCACTTAGAAACTGAAACTTATTTATGTCTTCAAGGAGAAGCTGCAGAAATGACCAAGATGTCTGTTTCTACATTACTGATCAGACTACGCTTTTTAGACAATCGGAAAACGATCTCTGATTTTGTAAATCAAGCTTAATATGCCTACTTCAACTTGAAATTGGAAAACCAGTCTCAAGACGCTATGTTCACCGAAAACGCTCATAACACAGTTATCTGCTGCACCAATGGTTCTGAGGGAACAAATGGACCTTTACTGAAGCTTTACATTTTGGCAGTGTGAGTGTCTGGTTTCACTAAGAAATCCAGAAAGTCAATCATCTATCCCGATCTCCAATCAATACGTCGGCCAATGCAATACAATGAAGAACTTCCTCTGTCAAAACTTTACAAAACTTGGCGATCAAGAGGTATCAACCGAATCAAAAGAATCAACAGATGATCCGATTTACTTCGACGGTATCTCCAGAGCCACAGCAACTTGATCCAGAGGATTTAGTAACTTGGCAAGGGATTTATACTAGTCAAAAGTATCTGCAGTTCTTGTGTCTTAGTTGAAGGAAAAAAAAAAAGCCTTCTTAAAGAAAGAATTAAAGACACCTCCTATCAGGGTTTTTGAATTTGTCCTATTCTTTGGCATATGAAAAATAATGAGCTCGATTATTGTACAAACATTGAGGGATTACTTCGGAGGATGGGATTAGTTGAATAAAATATAAGTGATTGGCTCCCTTTTTATTGATAGCTCCATATGTTAATTTTTATTTTTTACATTATTATTATTTTTTAATGAAATATTTTGGCTTTTGTTCCAATTACTCACACTACAAAACTAGTAGAGATTTGTAAACGTTGTGAAATTAGCGCTGAGGAAAATCAAGTGAAAGGGTCATCAATGGGTAATATTCGCGGACTTGATAATGATCGATTTTTTTCTTGAGGCAACAAAGTGAATACACCAAATATCCATGCTCTTTATGTATGAGAGATAGCAGATCCCGTGAAAATATTTCGGTTTTTAAATGGTGCCTCAGCGAACCTTAGTTCCAGGGTCTTTTATTGTGGTTGAAGAGCTATCAGTTCAGCCGGAAAAAAATCATCCAGCCTCCACTTCATATTAAACTTTATTGGTAGGAAGTTTGCAAAAGTCCTGGATGAAGATGGACCATGCTTTCACTATATCTGCACCACATTTCCTGGTCTAA
>NW_028234424.1:534332-536832 GCF_977035675.1 Penaeus japonicus | reverse complement strand
TAACCTCATTAATAATCATTAGTCCGACCTCCGTTTTTCCTTCACTTTTTAAAACATCAATCTTACCGCAAGATTTTTTAAACTTGATTAAAAAGAACGACCCTTTTCTTTCAATTCCGCCTTTCTTCTTCATTTCTTAGAACATTCTGCACGAAAACCTTAGACCAACGGAGATGATAGATGGTCTCAGGACACGCTATTAGCCAAAACTCTGAAACAGGAGGAGAGTAATGAATTCATGCATATTCATTGCCATGAGATTAATCTGATTTTAAGAGGCTGGTTGACCGTTTAATTAAGGAAAAAAAAAACAAAAAAAAAAAAAAAAAAAAAAAAAAAAAAAAAAAAAAAAAATGATGAATTGGTTTGTGGTAACCATAAACTTCGCGTGAAATGAAGATATATGTTTTCTTTTTTCTCTTCCAGAATTCTTTATATCTGATGTAATTCACCCATAAAGTTACCACTGGAAAATGCGTCGCCTTAATGTAGGAATAAAGCGTTTTCAATGACGCATAAAAATAATAATAGAGTATAAAAGACAAGTCTCAGCGTAACAAAACAAGCAGAATCTATTGTTTAAAGACCTCACAAATTTGATTGCTGTCTAACGACCGGCACTGATTTCGAAATCCAGGAGTCATCAGACGCTCAGCGGAAGAGCTTTAACGTCAGTTTCAACGGGTGAACTAACTACATATATGATCACTTTCTTTTTTTATTTTTCAAAAAAGAGGAAAAAAATACTGCATGTAAATTTCCTGCATGTAAATGGGTGATATACAAAATGAAAGGAAGCAGTGCTAATGTGAACCTCTTTCAGGGTGGTGAGTGGAACAGCCACATCATAGTGGCGGGAAACTGAGAGTTGTCGGTGTTCGCTATTTGATAATAGTAACTCATTCTTCAAATTATTTCAAATTTGACCCGCGTGATTTAAATGCGATAAGTTATTTGAATACCTTTTATCTTACATGATTCAATTGTGTGTGTATGTGTGTGTTTGTGTGTGTGTGTGTGTTTGTGTGTGTGTGTGCGTGTGTGTGTGTGTGTGTGTGTGATTGCTGTGAAAACCCCCCCCCTCCCCCCCCCAATATTTATGGTGTGTGTGTGTGTGCGTTTGTGTGTGGCCTTTAAGGACGGTGACAGATTAGAAGTTAAAAAGAGAATATCATTTGTAACCTCATTAATAATTCCATATAAGGATCCGACCTCGTGTTTTCCTTCGACTATTTTAAAACATCCAATCTTACCGCAAGATTTTAAAAAATTGATATAAAAAGAACGACCCTGTTCTTTCAATTCCGCTTTTCATTTCTTATTTCTTAGAACATTCTGCACGCAAAACACTTAGGACCAACGGAGATGATAGATGGTCTCAGGGACACGCTATTAGCAAAACTTGAAACAGGAGGAGAGTAATGAATTCATGCCTATCATTGCAAGAGATTAATCTGATTTTAAGAGGCTGAGATTGACCGTTTAGAATATTAAGGAACAAAAAGATGAATTGGATTTGTGGTAACCATAAACTTCGCCGTGAAATGAAGATATATTGTTTTCTTTTTTCTCTTCCAGAATTTTTATATCTGGATGTAATTCACCCATAAAAGTTACTCAGGAAAAATGGTTCGCCTTAAGGTAGGAATAAAGCGTTTTCAATGACGATAAAAATAATAAATAGAGTATAAAAGACACGTCTCAGGTAACAAACAAGCAGAATCTATTGTTTAAAGACCTCACAAATTTGATTGCTGTTAACGACGGCACTGATTTCGAAATCCAGGAGTCATCAGACGCTCAGCGGAAGAGCTTTAACGTCAGTTTCAACGGGTGAACTAACTACATATATGATCACTTTCTTTTTTTATTTTTCAAAAAAGAGGAAAAAAATACTGCATGTAAATTTCCTGCATGTAAATGGGTGATATACAAAATGAAAGGAAGCTGTGCTAATGTGAACCTCTTTCGGTGGTGAGTGGAACAGCCACATCATAGTGGCTGGGAAACTGAGAGTTGTCGGTGTTCGCTATTTGATACTAGTAGTAACTTCATTCTTCAAATTATTTCAAATATTGACCCGCGTGATTTAAATTGCGATAAGTTATTTGAATACCTTTTATCTTTACATGATTCAAATTGTGTGTGTATGTGTGTGTCAGTGTGTATGTGTGTGTGTGTGTGTGTGTGTTAATGTGTGTGTTGGGGTGTGTGTGTGTGTGTGTATAATATATATATATATCTATAATATATATATATATTATATATATATAAATATATATATATATATATATATATATATATATATATCTATATATATACTTTATATACATATACTTGAAATGAGAAAAGATGATAATTATCTTAAGCATACTGTTCCTTCAATTGCAATCTGATAAAGGTTTTGGTAGAAGCTTGTGTGGGCTTGTGTTGCATGATATTTGTGCAAATACGATTTACATTTGTGCAAATACGAATTCTTTATATATCTAGACATTCG
>NW_028234424.1:524332-526832 GCF_977035675.1 Penaeus japonicus | reverse complement strand
GATGATAACAGCTCAGATAGAAATGATGATGACAATTTAACATGGCTAATAAAAATGCTCCTCTCCTGCTAATTATTATCATCATCATCATTATTGTTATAATTTTTGTCACTTTTTTTATTATCATTATTATTATTACTATCCTTATCATCATTATTATCCTTACCATTATTATTGTTATAATCATTATTATAATCATAATCATTTTCATTATCATAATGATAATTGTGATAATGATATTCGCAATGATAATGATAATAAAAATTATAATGATGATAGTCATAGTATCAATGATATTAATGATAATGATAATATTTATGATAATAATAATAACGATAATTCATAATCATTCTTATCACTACTATAGCCACCATTATTAACATAATGACTATAATGATGATGTTAATAATAATGATAATGGTAGGGATAATGATAATAAGAATGATAATGATGGTAACTCATACTACTTTTTATCATTACTATTACTGTTATTATCAACATTGTCATTGTTATTGTTATCTACATCATTATATTCCTCTTTTTTTATTTATATTCTTATCTAATCGCCATTGTCATTATCATCGTTATTATCACTAATGAATAAAGTGTTTTGTTTCCCTGATCATTTTTATATTTAACCTACTAAAATCTTCTATGTAATATTTTCTGTGGCGACCTCATTACTCGCTCATTTTCCTTTGTATTTTCCTTTGTTCCTTGTATTGTCCTTCTTTCTTTCTTCCTCTTCTTTATTGGAACACAATATACTGTATTTTTGAGAATCTTCCTTTTTTTTCTCTTTTTTTTCTTTTTTATTCGCTCACAATATATATTTCTGAGAATCTCCCTGTTTTTTTTTCTTTTCTTTTCTTTTCTTTCATCTTTCATTTCTTTTCTTCTTTTTTTTTCCTTTTTTCTTTCTATTGTTTTCCAAAAATAGGAACAAGCACAGAATTATAAATATACTTCATTTTTTTCTTTCCTCGTCTAAAGCTTTTAAAATTATCAGCTTTGATATGGCGTCGTTATTATAAGAAGGATAATTATTATGATGATTGGTTATGAGGATCGTGGTTAGCGTGATATTTGTGGAAAGTGTTGTGATAATGATAATGGTAATGAGTGTAATTGATAATAGGATATTAATGATGATAGTAATGATGATAGCAATGTGATAGTAATATGATAGTAATATGATAGTAATATGATAGTAACCATGATAACAATATGATAGTAATGATTATAGTAATAAGATAGTAATGATGATAGTAATGTTGATAGTAAGGATGATAGTAATATGATAGTAACCATCATAACAATATGATAGTAATAAGATAGTAATGATTATAGTAATGATGATAGTAATATGATAGTAATCGTAACAACAATATTTTAGTAATGATGATAGTAATAAGATAGTAATGATGATAGAAATATGTTAATAAAGATTATAGTAATAAGATAGTCATGATGATAGTAATATGTTAATAAAAATGATAGTAATATGATAGTAATGATGATAATGATGATGATAATGATGACGTGAATCACAAAGCTATATGTTACATTCATTACAATCATTCCTATCATCGTTAATATAATGATGATGATGATGATAATAATTAATATTATAATTATCAATTCTATCTTTAATACCATTATCATCATCATTATCGATTTTATCACTATTATCATTATAATAATTATCATCATCTTCCTTATCATTATTATTACTGCAATTATTATCGTTACTTGTATAATCCTCATTACCAATGTAATTTTTCTTATTATCATCATTATCATTATCCTCTTTATTTTTATTCTCATTGTCATCCCTGTATCATTGTTATCATTGTCATTATTATCATCTATATCATTATCATCATCAAAGTTAATATCATTGTTATTATTGTTCATATCATAAGCATTATCATTAGTATCATCTTCACAATCACTATTATCATTACAATCATTATTTTCATTGTTAATATGATGATCATAATCATGAGGAGGACGATCATTATCATAATCAGTAATGCGATATTAGAATAGTGTCCCCACAAATTGATTGTCATCATTTCATCATTACTTGATTACATTTTTGAAGTTGCTTTTATGGGCATTTTAATAAAGATGATAGCATCAATATCAACACACCTATTATCAATATCATGATCATCCTTATCATCAACATTATTAGCATCAACAGGAATATAACTCCAAACAGCATTGTTAAGTAAATCATTATCCAACAGTATCTGACATTCCCAATTATCATATCATTAGGTCTCTCATTAGCATTATCCATAGTTTTATACTTTTCCCATTATTGCATTCACATTTAGAACGAAAGTTAAAGAGAGAATCGGCGCTGCATCAAACACCCAGCGGCGCTCTGGCGTGTAATCTAAACTTTACGCAAACATGAAGAATTTAAGTTTAGGACTCTGAAGTTCGCACCAGTCAATGAACCCGTAAACGGAACTTTATAATTTAACTG
>NW_028234424.1:453725-456225 GCF_977035675.1 Penaeus japonicus | reverse complement strand
ACATCCTTTCTTGCGTGCAATGACCTACAGGTTGTCAAGATCTTCCGAGTCGTTCTGTATAAGTTTTGGATTTCCTCTCGCAACCAGTCGACGATTCCCTCTTTGTACATCAAATGGTCATGCGCAGACACCTGTGATTAAGTTTCCGGCATTCAGGCATAGGCTTGCATGACTTTTTTACCGTTCGTATGTGTTCTGCTTTGACCTTGTCTTTCCTTTTTTGTAAAGCACTTTGCTATGTTGTCATTTTCTTTATGCTTATCATTGTTGTTATCAATGTTATTACTATCATTATTATTATCTTCATCAATGTTATTAACATTAATATTGTTATCATTACTATCACTATTCTTACTATTACTATCTTTATTATCATTAATATTGTTATGATTGTTATCATCATGATAATCGTTTTTATCATCATTATTATCTCTAATATTATCAGTATCATTATAAACACCATAATGATTTTTCTCATTCTTATCATTTCCATCATGATTTTCATCATGATCATTATTCTCATCATTATTACTATTATTGTTTTTGATATCATTATTACCCTTATCACTATCATATTTTTCTATCATTCTTATCATTTTCATGATCATTATTACCACACTCATTATCATTATTATCATTATCATCATCATTATCTTCATCACCATCATCATTATATTCACCACCATCATCATTACTTTTATCATTATCACTATCATCATTATCATTACTCTTCTCCTCACCATCATTAATATCATCATATTCTTTTCGCTGAATTTCTCTCAGCCAAAAAAAAACATGAGCGAAATTGGCTTGAAAATTTACATACAATTAGAATGCTTAAAGGTGTTGCTTGAGGATGCAACTTTCAAATGAAAAGAAGGAGGAGAGGAAGAAGAAGAGGAAGAGGAAGAAGAAGGAATATAATGATGGTAGTAGTAATGAGAAGAAATTAATGATAGTAATGATAAGAAGGAGGAGGAGAAAATAAAGATGAAGAAGAATAAAAGAGGAGAAAGTATGATAAAGAGAGAAAAAAAAAAAAAGAAATAGAGAAACAAAAAACAAAGTAAAGAGAGAGAGAGGGAGGGGGGAGGAGAGAGATAGAGAGGGAGAGAGAGAGAGAGAGAGAGAGAGAGAGAGAGAGAGAGAGAGAGAGAGAGAGAGAGAGAGAGAGAGAGAGAGAGAGGAAAATGAAAGACAAAAAAAAAAAAAAAAAAAAAAAATAATAATAATAATAAAAATAAAAGAACAGAAGAAGAAAGTTAAAAAGAAAAGGGATTCCCCTCCCCCCGAGAAAAAAAAAAAAAGAAAATAAAAGATAAAGAAAAAAAAAAAAAAAAGTTATATATATTTTTTTTCTCTTTGAAAGAAAGTTGGAGGAATTATATTCCCGTTTTCTTTTGACTTGATGTTGGTTGAAGGGACAACTTTTTCTTTTTTCCCTTTTTTTATTTTTTTATTTTATTTTTTTTCTGAGTTACTTTTACTCCCTTTCGTTTTGAAAGAATCAATAAATGGAGGAAGAAGAAGTAGCAGTAGGAACAAAGAGGTTGGGGAAGAGGAGGAGGAGATTAAAAGTGACAATAATGATAATGCTTATGATGATAATGGAAATAGTAACGAAAATGATATTATAACAATTATATTTTTTCCCCTTATTCTCGCTCGGATTATTATTTTCTTTATCATCATCATTAACGTTTTTCATCATTATCATAATCATTAATAGTATTGTTCTTATTGCAAGCATTTGAACTCTTCTTTGTCATCATTAATTATACTATTCTCATCATCATTCGTATAAAAAATATTAGCATCATTAATTTTGTCCTTATTGTTAATTCTATCTTTATCATTATCATCAGTATCATTCTAATTATTGTTATTATTGTTATCATTATTATCAATATTGTCATCATTATCATTATTGACATCATGATAATCGTTATCATTATTATTAATATCATTACCATTATTACCATCAATATAAATATGATCATTACCATTATTATCATTATTATCAATATCATCATTACCATTATTATCATTATTATCAATATCATCATTACCATTATTATCATTATTATCAATATCATCATTACCATTATTATCATTATTATCAATATCATCATTACCATTATTATCATTATTATCAATATGATCATTACCATTATTATCATTATTATCAATATCATCATTACTTTCATCATCACTTCTATTACTAACGTGATTACTTTGATTAAGAGCGATAAATCTCGCGCATAATCAGTCTCAGGCTCTGTCCTTTTTTTAAATTTTAACGGTTTTCCTCATCATCGTCTGCTTCTCCTTCTGATTAATATCTCGCTCGCTCTCTTTCTCTTCCTCTCCCTTCTCCTCCTCCTCCTTCTATTCATCCTTTTCTTTCTCATATTTTCAACCTTTTCCTCCTCTCCTTCATCTATTTTTTTTTTTTTTATTCCTCCTTCATCGTCTGATTATCATTTCACTTTCTTTTACC
>NW_028234424.1:420093-439012 GCF_977035675.1 Penaeus japonicus | reverse complement strand
GGTCTTTACACTCAGTGCTGAATAGGGCCTGCAGTGACGCCTGGCGACAATGGAACTCACGAGCTGGTATGATCTGCCAGACCACGGCGGACGTGAGGCCGGACACTAACCATTGAGTACCCTAGCTGCTGAAGTTATGGGGACAGAGAATCACACTCCTACCACAGAACGTGATACCATCTCCCGGAGGGGCCTATGATTGATCGACCAATCGTCGACCAAGGACAGTCACAGTAACAGCAGATCTTAAATGGTCCACCTTCCAGGCAATTGAGGCAGAATAACTGAGGACATGTCTCAGGTACCGAAGTCTTTCTCAGGGATACTAGGAGATCGGTTGGAACTGCTCCGGAGTAGATCATCGCACTCAGGATACCACAAATGAGCCAGTCTACGTTGGTGACAGAGCTGTGATTCAAAGGGAGTGTGAACAAATTTCGGGCATTCTCGAGCTGTCGGACGACTTTGGTTCCTTCCCACCCCCCCACGTCTCATTTGATTTAGTGGGACAGCTTGTGCCGGTTCTATGTGAATACAGGGGTCTTAACAAGGTGACTATTACCAGATGCCTAACTGCTTTCTAGGATAGACGAGATACTCAATCTCTGAAAAAGGCGTCTTTGGTTCACCTCTGTTTGACGCATGGCGGCGTATTGGACAATCTCCATCCAACCATAATGATCGTCCGAAAAACGCCTTATCGCACAGCCGCATCACTACCATTTAGAAGATTTTCCTTGGGGCTGTCCACGCCCCAATGACTTTCCAAAGGACATGAATGTCACACCTGCCCCGTTGTAAACTTATTGGTGGCTTTAACATATTTCAAGAATCACCTGATCCCCTAAGGAGAAATTGGGAATGCTGTAAGGCAGGAGTATGAAATTGATTAACGGACTGTAAGAGGTACAATAATCCAGTCACAGACCTTTGAAAAACTTGCATATGTTAAAGCCATTAAGGGCTTGACCCGATGTCTACAAATGTCCACTTAAATGTATGGACAGATCATCCACCCTCATCTGTCTTTTGCCAGGAGACGAAAAGTACTCAGCTAAGCTCTTTGGCACCATGAGCTCTGGAAACAATGACTTCATCCTCCACTACAAGTTGAGTGCCAGAACAAAGTCCCTACCTCTTGTGGGATCCGGCATCCTCAAGGGAGATGTTCCCTGTTGGAGAGACAGACTGGGGCAAGATTTAAAGAGTTCGACCACGCCGAAAATATTGGGTATTGTACTCACTTTGCCCATTTCTCTGTCTAACTTCGTAATGTGCCTGCCTTGCAGGGCCCCAAGTTTACTGCCCGTCATTCTCTGCAGATAGTTTATCATGATATGATGCGACGTACGAGACTCGGTACAGGGGTTTAGGTACAAGCTATTATATTATAGATCACACCATTTTCCTTATGTGATGCCCTTGCAGGACACCGACCACCAACGTGGTTAAAGACAAGCTGCACACAGAGTTATTCTTAAGTTATTCTCGCGGACGAATGGCGATACCCTACTAACACCTTAATGGGTGCCTTACCACCATCGCTTACACTCACAGACAAACGGTGTCGTGGAGCGCAAACAATCGGGCGTTGAAGGACGTTTCACTTAACTTCGTTCAATTGTCGCCCTCGTTTAATGGCCCAGACCAACCTACCGTTTAAAGCTAGCACTCAACACATCTTCCTCCGCTTGCGTCGGGGACCAGTCTTTGTACTTCCTGACATAAGCTTTCACCAACCAACTGAAGGATGGAGGGTTATGGCAGAACTCTGAAGGGCGCTCGACGCCTGCCGGCAATGTGAGCTAGAAAACCGAAGGAAGTCAACAAGGGTGTTACGACACGTGTTTGCTTAATGCTTGATCATTGCGGTGTGGAGACCTAACGAACCTTATTTAATTTTCGTATTGTGAATAGGGTGTGTGTATATATGTATATGTATATATATATGTATGTATGTATGCATATCCATGTATGAATGTACATGTATATATTTATGTATGTATATAATATACATATAAATAAAAATACATGTGTGTGTGTTCGTTAGTTTGTTTGTGCATACAAATATATCTATCTATCTATCTATCTCTCTCTCTCTCTATATATATATATACATACATACATACTATATATCTATATGCATATATATATATATATATATATATATATATATATAAATATATATAATTTATATATATATACATAAATAAACATGTATATGTATATATAGAAATATACATGCATACATACATACATATACACACATATATACATGTATGAATGTATATATATATATGTATGCGTGTCTGTATGTATGTATATATATATATATGCGTCTGCGTGTGTGCGTTTGTGTATGTGTACATATACATGTGCATATACATATACATACATATATATATATATATATATATATATATATATATATATATATATATATAATGAATCTCAAGATCAGTGTTGCCAGAAGAAACATCCTTATTTCCAGCCTGTGAGGTACTAAAATTTCTTCGGTGTAGCAAAAAACAGAAAGCAATCTTCAAAACTTCTTTATTACAATTGGATCCAAAACGTTTCGAGGGGAATGTTCAAACACTCATCATCAGTGGATTTAAAACTGTAAAAAAAAAGGATTTTCAATTATCCTTCAACAAAATTGTACAATACTTAACATATTTTACCATGCTAAAATTGTGGTAGTGCCACAGTGGTAAATGGGAAATTCAAAAATGGTAAAACAAAAACTATCCGTTCGACATACAATCATATAAAAGTTGAAATTACAATCAAAAAGTAATAAATTCTGATTTAGAACAATAGGAACACTCTTATGACTTAATATCTATGTGTTGGATAGAAATATCACAGAAATTGATATAAGGAATAAGACAAATTGGGAGAAGACGTTGACTAGGCCCAAAGGTTGAGTGACAAGCCGGTTGTACAAAAGTCTATTAAAACTTGAAAATAACTTCTTAAAACCATCAATTGCCAAATATTAAAGGTACAAGGATACTTCATGATACAGATTAAAGTAGCTCGGGATAATACTAACACAAGAAATACAAAAGAAGAACAATGAAAAACCACGTCAACGAGGCAGTGGAGCGTCTGGGCGTTCCGAGAGGCAAAACAACAACTATTCGGAATGCGAAAACAAAGATAAATGGGATAATGGACTGCTATTCAAAATTTAACATTCAGTAGAAGTATATTCATTAAGGTTTGGTTATCATTTCCAAATCCAAGGCTTTTCAATTTATTCAAATCTTAATATGTATTAGCCGAGTCTAAAATTTCAAAGGGTCTATAGTAAATGGATGACTCTTATTTGATGAAGGATTCTAATTGAGGATTTGTTGGTTTTGATAATTTTAAATTATTATTTCTAATGGAAAAAACTTTATGTTCCTCGATACGCATCCAAACTATTTGCGAGTGTCTTTCCTCACTAAGTGCATTACAGCTACTTATGTGGGAAAGACTTCTCGCTACAAAGAGAAATCAATAACGATCGAAGAACGTATAGATTTAGGAATTTTGTCCTTTAAATTTGAATAGATTGCCAATGGTTAAAGAAGTTAAATGACCTTCAATTTAAACAGTAGAGAAAACTATTATGAACATTCTTTGTTAATTTTCTTTTCCAAATTGTGACTGAAAGAGCCAAGGTAAGGAAGTTTAATATAAATGACATCTTTGGGTACTGTAGACGGAATGTCTACTGGCGCAATTAATTTATTTAAGGATCTCTTTAAAAATGGCTATGTAATGGAAATTAAGAGGGAACCCATTTTTAACAAGAAAGATCTAAATTGAACATTTTTCATCATGAAAGAGAAGAAAATTCTTTGAAATCTTGTATGTCTATATACAAAAATGCAAATAAGATTACTTTTATATTTCAAAAGGAATGCAGATCAAATTTAGTAGTTGACCTGTTTAAGTTGGTTCTATTAGGAATTGAGGAGGTAAAGTATTATTATCCCGAGAAATATTTACATCCAAAAATGGGAGACAACAATTTTTCTCTGCATCAAAAGTGAATTGTTTATTAGGGTGTTTAGCATTCAAGTAGGTCAAGAAATTTAGTGATACTATCTCTGGATTTGAAAAGTAGTAAGGTGTCATAAACATATTGAAATAATAGCAAGTTTGAACTTTAGGGCAATTTTTTAGACAAATTAGTTTCCAAAATAACAATGAAAATGTTAGCAAGAGTTGGCTAAAAGGGCTACCCATAGCAACTCCTTCCATTTTGTTTATACAATTCAGTTAAAATAATACATGATGCTTTAGTAGCTATGTCAGAAGTTCTTAAAATTTGATTTATCTAAACCTTTGGATTTCAATTTTTCTTTAAAAAGAGGTCCATAATAATTGACAAAGATTCTTCTAGTGGGATTTTGTGAAAAAGGTTTGTGACGTTCAAAACTCGCTAAGATAAATTCATCAGCTTATTTAATTTTAATCAAATCATCAAAAAAAAGTGAAAGTATTCTGTATGGTGTAAACTATTAATAGTGAGACTTTTAAGAAATAGGATTGATAAAATTTTGATACATTATAAATTAATAATTCCTATGGCAGAGTGGATAGCCTCAAAGGGACGTTAGCTTTGTGAATCTTGGGCAATCATATAAAATACCAGTCTAGAGCCTGAGGTTCCCCGTGGTAGTGGAGTACGTTGAGTCATCAATTGATGTGGTTCTTTCTTAAGTTTTCTAAGTAAAAGGAATTTGTCTATCTTCATTTTTAATAATCAAGATCAATTTGTTGTCTACTTTATAAACTTAGTTTTAAGCATATAGATATTTTCAATTTTCTTAATATAATCTATTTATTCAATAACAACATCACCCTGCCCATTGTCTGGTTTGGCAGATAATGACGTCATCATTTTTCGCTAATTCCTTTAGAAGCCGACTGGTCTGAATCGTTATGCCCTCATCTATTTTTTCCTTTGGTGGAATATAAAGGAATTTGCAAGGTTTTTTATGATGATTTTACATGATTTTCTTAGTTCAGGAAAAATAATTACAGCTTATGAAAATTTAGAGAACGAAGCAATTTCTCAAAGACAAAATTAAATGAGAGAAGTTATTTTCCGAGGGGGGAATACCAAATTTCAGCCTTTAATAGTAGTCATTTTCAAGTTATGAGACAAATTGACATCAGAGTGGTTAAAAAACAAAATTTTTGGGGTCGAGAAACTCATGAGGTTTGTATAAGCCTAAGTAAAATAATTTTCTTTTCATGGTTCTTCTGCAACATTCTTTAGAGATACTTAAGTTGCGACTTCCGTTACATATTAGGGGTTTAAATCTAAAATCGAATGGAGTGTTTCAAATGAAGTTTCAAAGTCCAATAATTTTACATTTATGTTTATTAAAAATTCCCTTGATTTTGACTTAATTTCGATATCCAAGAGTTTGTACTGAAAGGTCCTTACATGCCTTATGTTATTATTGATTATTTTGTTTCATAATTTTAATCTCAAAAATTTTGGGTTAAGCTTATTTTTTAAACATTCTTTCGATTATTATGGATCATATTGTAATTTTTCTACTTTGAAAAGGAACATTTTTGATAATTTCTGTAAACTTTCAAACATGATCTCCATACCTTTTTCTGCATATGTAAGCAGTAGAACATCCAACTGGGAAGCGGTATGTGTGTATTTTTGTAATATATATATCTAAAAATATTACGTATATCTATCAATCAATCTCATTCTATAATAGATATTTAGGATAGATAGGACAGATGGATATATAGGTAATTTAAATTATTCAAGTGCATGTACTTATGTGCATATGTAGTGTATATTGTTATGTATAAGTTTTGTATATATGTATATATATATATATATATAGAATATATATACGATTATGTGTGTGTGTGTGTGTGCACGTGTGTAGTGCGAGGGATGTCGTGTGTGATGTGTGTGTGTGCGCGCGCGCCGCGTGTGTGTGTGTGTGTGTGTGTGCGTGTGCATGCTTGTGGGTGTGTGTGTGCATGCGTGTGGGTGTGTGTGTGCATGCGTGTTGGTGTGTGTGTGTGTGTGCGCGCGTGTATGTGTGTGTGTGCGTGTATGTGTGCGAGTGCGTGTGTGTGTGCGAGTGCGTGTGTGTGTGTGTGAGGGCGTGTGTGTGTGCGCGCGCGTGTGTGTGTGTGTGTGTGTCTGCGTGTGAGTGAGTGTGTGTGTGTGTCTGCGTGTGAGTGAGTGTGTGTGTGTGTTGCGTGTGAGTGAGTGAGTGAGTTGTGTGTGTTGTGTGCGTGCGTGTGCATGTTTACGTGCGTGTGCATGTTCGGCGTGTGCATGTGCTGAGTGTGTATGTGTGTGATGTGTTTTTGCGTGTTAGAGGAGTGTGTGTGTGCGTGCGTGTATTGTGTGTGTATGTATGTATGTGTGTGCGTGCGTGCGTGTATGTGTGTGTGAGGGCGAGTGCGTTTATGTGTGTGTGTGTGTGCGCGTGGTCGTGTGTGCGTGTGCGTGTGCATGTGCGTGTTGCGTGTTGTGTGTGTGTGTGTTTAAAGAAAAATTCCTTGAAAAGAACTTTCCTTCTAACATAGAAGGGGATGTAGCCTCAAGTGGTTAGAGCGCTCGCTTAGCATGTGAGAGGTTACGGGGATCGATTCCCGCATCTTCCAGAAGATCTTTTAACTACATTTTTGTTTTATTTAGATAGCTTCTCATATGGGTACAGTGACTTTTCATAGTAATAGGAGAATCATTACATTTCGGAATGGATGAGTGACTGGTATATATCCGTGCAGTTTTGATTCTTGTATATCGTGATTTCTAAGGAGTAAAGTCTGAATTTAGATATGAAAGAATGCTCCTCATGGGATACCAGCTTATAACCTTATTATTGAAAAAGGTAAAAATGGACAGTTGAAATAGCTACTTTCTTTATAGATACACATTACCACAAAGAGCACGTTTCTAGAGTAATGAGTTCCATGCAAACGGAGTTCTCCGGTAAGAATATTACAGACACCTTATAAAACCGTTTTTCTGTGACGTTTTTTTTCTCTTTTTTTTTTCCTGTAATCCATCTTACAACTTTCCGGTACAACACTTTGAAGACAGTTTTCCATAAAGGTGATAATAAATCTCTTATAAATATAAAAAAAAAATTCATTCCAATGGACTTCCTCGACGAGGATGGGATTCGAACCCACGCAGGGAGACCCTATTGGTTTAGCAGTCCAACGCCTTAACCATCGGCCACCTCGTCATATGTAACTTTTATTTTTGTCTTTTTTTCAGGATTTTTATAATTTAATGCATTATGAATTAATACACATATTCCTACAGATAGCTAATAGGGATGAGAGGAGACTTTTGGCAATATCATTTATTAAAAATTCGAAGCAGTTTTCCATAGTTATCCCCTTGGGGGTGGGAGGATACAGGTAAACCTCATTAGTTAATCTTCTATTAAACGTCCCTGTGACTATCCCTGGCAGGTTGCTAAGCCTGTGGGACGTGGGAATTCGTGAAATGCTGTCTGTGTTCATGTTAATGAGTATGATTTTTTTTTTGTCATTTACAACTAAGATTTGTATCCATAGTATTTATAGATTCATATTAATTGGCGTATATTTTATATGCGTGCGATGAGCATGTGTTTGTGAGTATGTGTGTATATATTTGAGTGTATTTAAGTGTGTGTGTGTGTGTGTGTGCTTGTATTTGTAAATATTTTATACATATATATTGGTATATATATATAATATAACATAATCCATTATATATACATATATTTAACATAATATATATACATATACATCCTATTATACATTTGCATAAATATATACATATACACATATTTATACATACACACAAACAACATATATATCTATATATATATATTATATATTAATATATATATATATATATATATATATTTTATATATATATACTGTATATTATAGGTATAAAGACGCAAACTAAACCCCCCCCCCCCCCCCCCCCCTCCCCCCATAGGAAAAAGAAAACTTTTCGGCATGACGTAGCTTTAATTATGACGTAACACCATAAAACCTTTTCTTCAGGAAACGAAAACTAATCTAGATATATCATTTTGAAAATGATTTAAAACCGAGTAAAGGAAGAGATTCCATTGCACTGACAAACATCTGACTGAAAAATTTACCGAAGTGGTCACATCTGAAGGCAAAAGACACATGTCACGAAGTGGCTTGAGAAGGGGGGGGGGGTTGAGGGGGGGGCGAATCTCCCCACTTGGCTAGGTGATTATATCCGTATAGAAAATGAACCTGCCACGCAGTGGCTTAAGAAGGGTTGGGGTCCGGGGGGGGGGGGGCGAAGCCCCTCCTTGTCCAGGGCTTACCTCAAATCTCTCTGTGAAAATGAAGCTGCCATGCAGTGGCTTAAGAAGGGGGGGGGGGTCCAGGGGGGAGGCGAAGCACACCCTTGGCTAGGGCAGACCTAAAATCGCTCAGTGCTGTGTCGATGGTGGTTGACATCCGTATTGAAAGGTTACCTGCAAGTATGAAAATATAAATATATGTATGTGTGTATATATATACTTATATGTCTATATATATAGATATGTATTTAGATATCTATATATAAACAGTTCTTGGTAATAATCATGTTCTGTGATAGGCTTCGCCGAAGCTGACCGCTTTCATTAAAGTGGGAGTGAATCTACATTGGTATCAATCGACCTTATATTGGCCCAACAACCGTATTTGCTCCGCTAATAGAGGTGGCTATAGCCAAAATATAAAGATGGATCAGACGGTGTTACTATTAAAGATCATCTGTGAACCTACGAGTGCGACAAGGAAGCAAGAGATCGACGAGGGGAGGCTAGTTAGTGCTTACCGTGTTAAAACCTACAGAGATTGCAGTGAAGTCACAAGGCTAAAAAAATAAAAAGGCTCTTGTTTTTTTTTTTGTTTTTAAATTGATTAAGAGACAATGTCATATTGGTAGAATATTAAATCTTTACAAATTTTTATGCAGTTACAGAATTGTTTTCTTAATATCGTGTTATAGAAGTATTGCTGTTTTATGGGATAAAAAAGCAATTCTTTTTTTGTATTGTGTCTGTCGTGAATTAATAGGAAACATAAACTTTACAATGAAGATAACAAAAAGAGGGAGGGAAAGGGGGAAGGAAACCTGTGTTTGCTGTGGTGCCATAGTACAGGGCGCCCTGTGACATGGGGAAGATTGTAGCACGGGCATGGTTTAATCCCCCCCCTTTTCTCTTTTCACATGGTGCAGGATAGCGTGCCGATTTCCTCCCCGTGGGGAAGATCGAGCCCGACCAGGCTGTGAGTTTCAACTGTCCCCTGCCGGTCACCCCATGCCTGATCCATAGTGGGAAGGGCCCAAGCTCAGTTTGATTTAAAAGCGAGGGGAATTCTCTCAGGGTAGCAAAACCCTGACACAGGCGGGGTCGCCCGGTGCAAAAAGGCAACTTGTGTTAACCTCTATAAAATTGTGCTTTTAGAGGGCCGTGGATTTGATGCCATTTGGCTCTTCCTGTGTGCGGAGAAAAAGGTGCCAACAGATTGAGATTGTGTCGAAGAACTTTTGGGCAGTTTCCCCCTTCCATGTATCAATGTGGAAGCTGGAACAAAATCCCTTCAAATAAAAAGGATGTCTGGAACATCAGAAAACCAGGATTGACTGCATTTCCCTGTAAGCTTTCCACTGTTTATGTTGTTATAGTGATTTTACTATGATCTTGGAATGTGTCTATAATCTTGTGTATCATATCGCCCCGCTTCTGATTAGGAAAAACCTTGTTTTATAAATCGTGTTGGCATCACATTTAGATTTTTGGGGTTATTGTTCATTATTTTAAAACACCCATCACCATGGTGCAGTTGGTGGGTAAAAATCACCAAAATGCAAAGTGGTCCAGGGGGACCCTTTTTTTTTTAGAAAAAAGAGAGCCCCAAAAAAACTAAAACTTGTTCACCCTGGCATCATCGTGTCTCACATCCCAACCAATCGCCCAGAAAATAAGCCCAAGTTATGTGTAGCGTGTTGGCAGTGTTCCATTTTTCCCCCCTCCTATCCCTTTTCTTCCCCTAATTGTGATATTCTGGGGAAGTTATGATGTATGTTTTATAAATTTTCAAGTGTTTCCCTTTTTTTAAATTTGTCGCATTAGGGGTTTAGTGTGTAGCTTCGTTCCCTTTTTTATGACGTCTACTAAGGGGCGGTTAAAACCCTTTAAAATAAGTGTAGATCAATTGCGCATTTAATGGGAAAAAAATTCTATCCGCCCCAAAAACCCCTTTCTGATAACATACCCCTTCTAAATTCTCTGATATTCCCCTGCCATGTTCCTCACAAAAAAAAATAAATTTATTTTCATATGCGAAAAATTTAGTATGTAATATAGTTATTTAAATATCAGTAAAAATATGATGTAACCATATTATGGTTTTACTTTGCTGCAGGAAGATTTGGGGGTATATTTTTTCTTTTTGGCGTATAATCATGGCTCTGGAGTGGGGGGTGAATAGAACCTATGGCGACTTCCGGGGGACCTTATTTTGGTCATTGTAACAGACGTCTTCTCGGAGACCGCGGGGGCCCTAGGCTAACATTAGAGCAGGGGTGATGATATAAAAAAAAAGGCGGGTCTCATCCTCGTGAAGGGGGCTGTTGTGCAGCCCAATCTATTTGGGTATTTCCTTTCTTTAAATTTCACCCTTCAAACTCAGTCTTCAAACTCAGCCTTTGAACTCACTTGAGAATTTAATTCTTTAGGAAAATGTCAGAGATTAATCAACAACTCACTAACATCTATAAAGCCATAAATCAAAAACATTTTTTTAAAATTTCCTTTGTTAAGGTTCAAAAATGAAATTTATCACTTTTAAGTTTTAAAAAAATTTTTTTCAACCCAAATTAAATCTATGTTTCACTGTTAATATATTTTTTTTAAAATAATCTATTATTAAATTTTCCCGTACCATTATGATACGAAATTTTTAAGGACATTTACGTCTTTCATTTTACTGGTTTATGGTTTCCCATTAATGGATAAACAGACCGTCCCCTTTTATGTGACGCTCTGAAAGAGTGCACGTGTGTTTTTTTTTGTTTGGTCATTATTTTGAATCTCTCCCTAATGATCGAAATTATCACTATCATACTATAATTACCCTATACCATGAAGCCTTAATTCAAATCAGAAGCGGGATGGAGTAAAATCTATTTTAAAATAGTGATGGTACTTCCTTTTACCTGTGTTTGGTTCATTGATACTGTTTTGGTCATTTCCCTTCTTAATATGATTCGCTATGGCCGCAAAATTACTTACGGTTTAAATGAAAAAACAGATAGAAAACGTGTTCATAGAAAACAGGGTTTTTTTTCGGTTATTGTTTGTTTTTTTTTTTTTTGTTTTGTCAAAAAAGGCGTTGAGGGTCAATGTGATGTAATGCCCGGGTTTGGTCGAGGGCATCTAAGGGTAAATGGGTAAATTGTTTGGGTCATTTTTTGCAAAATACAAAATTTTTAAACCGGTAAATCATTTAAGATCGTTTCCCTGTCCAATGGCTCCTAGATGTGTTAGCTCCCCCTCCACCCTCGCTCTCGCCCTCGTACTGCTGACGCGATGCGGTCGCGTCCCCCTCGACCGTTCATCCTCCCCGGATTATGCAGGTGATTATGATTATCTTCAGACAAAAGTGTTGGTGAGTCCCCGCCGAGGGAGACAAAGTCAGCAGCCCGAGTAAGCTCTGACAGCGGCTAGTCGAATTTGGATTACATCTCTCGGGGGGAGACTTCATTGACTCCGTGAGCGCTGTCTAACGTTGCCAACGGCATGGAACAGCAACCCCTCGAAAACCCTCGGTTTTTGTGGGCAAAGGAAGGGAAAATGTTCCAAAGAAAGTTTGGATTCCCCGGGTAGCCTGGGTCAAGTCGGCCTGGACAGAGAACCTCCCCCCTTTGGATCTTTTCTAAATTTCGTCCGCAAAAACCCCTTTTGCCATCTCGCCCCGGGAGCATACCCGTAAGCTCCCTTTTTTTCTGTGACAATCTTAGTTTCATATTCGTCCATTCTTTTTACGAAACCAGTTTAAAATTTTGTTTTTTTTTCTCCTCCCAGGTTCTATCACAGTGCCAGCAACCCCCACCTCTCGAACTGAGGGCGTGGAAGAAAACCCTTTACGGGCGGAGCGAAAGTTATTTTGGGCTTCGCTTTGATGATGTTCTTCACCCCGCCCGTATGAAGTGTATGGTCGCAGGGGCCTCTTCACCAGGCCTGTATTTCCATAATCTACTTTCATCGAGCCCAACCCCCCACCAGTGGAAACAGTGGGGGGTCATCCGTGAAACGCTGTGGAAGATGCGGCCAAAATTTTGATGTGCTCTACCGCATTTCTGTCGGTTTTTCGTCCCTCCCCAGAGGGCCCGTCGATGGTTTGGAGGTTTCCCAAGACGCTTTGGAGTACGTCTTCAATAATGAAGTGGCACGTTTTAGGGGAAGGGTACTGCGTGCGTCAGCGATGGAAGCAGAGAGGGCTATACAAGCGCCTTCAGAATCTATGCAGGTATGGACAAAGGTGAACTCCCGGCTTCGACTTTTTTAAGCCGTTGTGATTGATGGACGCCCCCGAACCTCTCAGGATGGGGGGAAGAACGTTAAATGACAACTTGTATATTTGCGACCCTCTTTCACAAAACTGCGAGCGGTACCAAAAGGATTTGGGCAGTACGCGTAATCGCCGATTATGCCGAGGATCTGAGAAAAGAAACGCGGCAATTTTGGATTTTTAGTCGCCGACGGGTATGTTGTCCCTGCAATGGTGCGCAAGAAGCCCGTCACAATGCTGTCGAGGTACACTTTCCCGGGTCGGTCATCTTAAATCCCGCGTGGAGTTGTGCGTACGAAAAACCCCAAAGGGAGTGGTCGACTAAAATTGGAATGAAGGGGGGTTTGCTTTAGGACGAAAACTCGTCCCTCGGTGCAATAAGAAAGTGCTGTTTCCTCTTGACATGGCTGTGATCAAAGCCTTTGTGTGCACAAGGCTTCGGGGGGGAAGTTGACGTGCTGGACTTCGGTTGGTGCTGACCTGGGAAGATGCGGAGTAACAGGAAAAAGGGGTAACCGAGTAAATGGCCCCCAGCCTGAGGAGCAGGATGCAAGGAGCAACGGTGCTTAAAAGTGGGTGCCAGGGAGACAAAAAGGCGTGCAGAAGTGCAAAAAAAAGGGCAAAAATAGGAAGGTAACCAGGAAAGGGCCCCACGGTGTAATGTGTCACTATCCCTGTATACTTCCGGCTGTGGCAATAATGTTGTGAGTTTTGGGGGCCCTTCCTCTTATTGTAAATATTGTATTACAAAAAACCAAAACAACAAAAAAACGCCAAAAACAACTTGGTATTGTTCCCCGAAAAAAAAATTTATACAAAACTGAAATTAAGAAATTTATGGCTCCATAATACAATTTCAATCGTTTAAAACGATGCTAAAGCCTGTCAAGGTTTTTTGTGGCACTTCCCCAGATTCTGGCGGCCTTTCCTCTTTTTGAAAAATAAACTGGTATATATTTTTTATGAGCAAAGTTCATAGTGACAAATGTAGAGGAAAGGGTAGATGGAAAATATCTAAAACAGGCAAGAGATGTTTTGACCGTTTGACGGAGGTCTTTCCAAAACCTGATAAGTTGGTTTTGGCAAAAAAATTAAATGAAAAAAAATTGGTTTTTGGGCTTCCCTGAAATAGATAATTTTTTATAATGAGTAAAAAAAATATAACAATTTTATATGGTCTCCATATTTGCAATTTCAACAATCAAAAAATTGCTAAAGCGTTTTATTGTTTTATGAGATAGAAAAATGGCAAACACTAAAAAAATAAAAATACCAAAAAATTGGTTCAAGTGTTCAATGAGAGGCTGAGAAAGGGGGAAAGGTGGTGTACACGGGGGCCCGGCTCACTCGGAATTAAAAAGAGTGGGGGCCAGCGCCTTTTACTCTACCCTGTCGGGGCCGGGGAACCGCAAATTTCCCCACCCGCAATGGTTTAATTTTGGAAAAGGTGTTGAGTGGACGTCACTCTTATAGCGATAAAAATGGCCCCTGAGGTAAGAAGAAGGCAGATGACTTCAGAGGAAAGATTTACGAGTATAACCCTTTTTATTTTAGATTTTTTTTTTACCGGCAAATGTCATTATATCTCTCTATTAAATTAAACTATAAAATCGTTGAAATGCACTCCCTTACCTCAAAAATGGATAGCTAGAAAAACCTGCTGGTTTCCCCCCGGTGACCTAATGTCACCTTCCCGGGATAAGAGGTCTTTGTGCATCGCCCCCTCACTTGATCCAAAGGGGCCTTGTGTGACGTATTAGAAGTCACCATTTTTGCACAGAAAAATTGGTTTTTTAATTTTTGTGATATTTTCTACCCCCAAAAATATTTTGTCAATGCCCAGTAATTTGTGATTCAAATTTCATTAGTTAAACTTTTCAAATTTTAACATTTTTCTACTGGTACTTGTTTTTACATTTATGACGCACGTTTTCGTTATACCCCAATTTGGGGACCCAGTGGATTGCAATTCTATGTTTTTTCTTAAAATAATTCTTATTCTTAACTATTACAAACCTTTGTACAATTTTTTTAAAAGGTACCAAATAAGTGTACAAATATCAATACAAAGATACTCCCGATTACAGTAAGGTGGTCTTAATGAAGAAAATATACATAGTATTTTTACTATAGACAATATCCTGGTCTCCCTAGGGAAAAAAAAACACCCTTTCACTTTTTTAGGGGGTTTCGTCATTTATCTTCTCCATAACTACCCGGGCAATAGTGCGGTGGGCCGGATTGGGGGGAAAAGTGTTTAGAAACCCAATCTTTTCCTCAGATCTTAATTTTTTTTCTATGGCCCCCATTCTATTTCATTAGAACAACCCGGCAAACCAAACCTTGTCAATTGATGTATGACACCTCATTTTTGGGACCAGTGCCCTTTGCAACGGTGGGTTTCATTGTACAACCAAAATGGGGGATCACCCAGGAGTTGAATTTTTTCAATTACCAGAATGAGAGATCTGATAAATTTTGAATCCATTTCTTTATTCCTTGTTTTTAAAATTTTGTCCATACATGACCAATTTTTCATGCTATAATTTTAAAAACGAGGGCGTTGCGAAGTAGGTAGCCGTTTGGTATGAGGATTTACTCATTCTGCTGGAGGGAATTGGTACCTCTCTTAGGGGGTTTGGTAGGTTGGGTAACTTTTATGGACGGGTAACTTTCCAGTAACCCTGCTGGGAAGCTGATACAAAAATCCTTCCATATAAAAGGAGTCTGGAATGCAATGACCAGATTGATGTCCCAGTACCTGTTACTAACCAAATTTATTATGTCGTTATAGTATTTAAAACTGTGCTATAGTGTCAATACATCTTGTGTACGATAACGTCAGGCTTACTGCATTATAGGATAATCCTTGTTTTGTATAAACCCTGTGTTTGGCATTGCATTCCTATTTTGTGTGGGTTTTTAGTTTCAAAACACATCCATCATAAATCGGTGCCTATGGTGGGATTAAAAGTAACTGTGAAGTTAAAATGTTTTATCTAATTTGTAGTACCGCAAAAGACCTGTCAAATGACCCTGTAATCGACAAAATTACGTTTTTAACAGAACAAGTACAATGCCTAGTCACACCATGCGAACTTCGACCCAAAAGGTCCCGGGTATCCGTCCGAAGTCACTTGGAATACGGGGGCTTTGAAATTTGACCCAAAACCCCCCACCCAAACAGCTTGCAGTCAAGCACCCCTGGGCAATTAACGAGGGAACCTGGCCCTCGAAAATGGCTTGTTCTAAAAAAGTGGCATTGTGCCTTAAAACCCTGTTGTCCTTAACTCGGGGTTTTTTATTTATTCAAAACAGATTGACTGACCCCCCTTGAGAAGTTTCTCGTGCTTCGACTCATTTAAAAGCAGGGGTTCTAACTCATAATTTGAGAAAAGGTAATTGAATTTAGGCTTTGTTAACTTGTTTTATTTAAACTGCGTTATTGTCACGTCCTTCCTTGGGTTCTTGAATATTCATATCTTAGGTCTCATTAGTTTGCTGTGGGCTTGTTTTATCGTTCTTCATATATTTGTGTAATTATTGTTATTGATATTAGTGTTAATATATGCTTATGATATAGAAGTATGATATTTTTTGACGTGTACGGTTGCATGATGCGAATACTCGTGGAAAATAGTTGTCTTTCTAGATATATTTAAATATAGGAAGTAAAAACAGATAATTTCCCTGCTTGAGTGGGGGGAGAGAAAGGAAGAGTGTAAAAAAAAAAAAAAAAAAAAATATATTATATAAAATTTATTATATATATTATATAAATATATATATATAAAATATAATATTAAATTAAATTTAAATTTTTATTTAAAATTATAAAATTGTTATTATATGTGTGTATGTGTAGTATCAGTTTTTGTGTATATATTAGATACAAATACATATAATTTTTAAACATACAATTACATTTTTGTGTTTATTGTAATGTGTTGTACTTGACATGTGTATGAAAGACATGTGAAGACATGTACATGTGATGGTTTTATAGACAGTTATGACATGCACAGTGTATGTCATGTAATGTTAAAAATTGTGCAGTTTATGTACATGCATATGAAGACATTAGGGTTTACATTTTTTTTTTTTTTTTTTTTTTTTGGCCGTTTACTAATTTCTTCTAATTTTAGCAGAAAATTTACTTGACGATGTTTTAAAAAATTGTTTTTTTTTCGTGTATAGAAAAATTTTAGCTTTTAAGATAATTTTTATCGTTTAAGATAATATTACCTGGGGAAAGTTATTAGAAAGATATCTTTTAGGGCAATATCTACAACATGCAATAACTTCTCACATATATTCTTTCCCCTTATTCAATTTCCTTTCTTCCTTCCAAAATTCCCGTGTATTTGATATGAGAAAAGGTATTGATGTCCCGGGCCGCTTAAGTCTAAAATCAGTATTCACAATGCGATTATGGCCGGAAATTAGTAATCTTAGCCTCCAATACAGAGTAGTTACCTTGGCCATGAGGGGTATATCTTTATTTATTCCCGTAGAAAATAAAACAAAGGGGAATAAAACGGTTTTAAAAAAAAAGGGGAAAAAAACAAACTTTTCTATTCTAAAAATTGTACGAAATTCGATCCTTCAGCCCAGCTGGGTTTGTATAGCCTTTTTCCAAACCCCCTTTTTAGATACCCCAAATTTCAGTAGAAAGCAGAGAATGGCAGAAAATTCCCAAAATGTGGTCTGAAATTTGTTGGTCTGGTACTAATGACAGCTTTTGCCAGAAAGGAAATGGATTTGGGAAATCGAAGACACCTTTGACAACAGTGGGTTTTTTTGCAAATTTCCTCAAGCCCAAAAGACTGCTTTTAAAAACCAACTTTTGTTTTGGGTGGCAAATCAGATTTTCAAAAATTTGATTTCAAGTAAAAAATCAAGTAATATCAAAAAGTGCAAAATGAAACAAAAACCTAACCACCTCAACCGTCAAAAATGAATACAAATAACCTAACCCCCTAACCCACGCACAAATTTCCCAAAATCATGTTTTTTTTATTTTTTTGGACCAAGACAATTTTTTTTTTCTTTTGCTATCTGCATGTGGTTTATGAAAGGCTCCCCGTCAATGGATCAAAAATCAATTGGCCACTTAAAAAGGGGCCCCATCTTTACTCCTCAAAAAAAACAACCCCTTCTGTTAATTTTTTTAAAAATGACACCCTTGAATAAGATCCCATTATAGGGATGTACCGAAAAATGAGAAATTAACTTTAAGGCTTCCCCGGTAATGCATACTTAGGAATGAATTCGGCACATCACTACGAACCAAGGCGAATCTATCATTTTGTTGAATTTAGAAATGAAAAAGTTTAGTTAAGTCCCCCCAAACGGCGGGTTCGTTTTCTTTTACATACGTAATGTCTCCCATGTTCCACCAATATTTGATGTTTTTTATTTTCGTTTTTTATACAAAAAAGACTGTTTTTAAATTTTTGTTTCCCTTTATCAGGGTATATATTTCCCTTTTAAGACTATATATTTTAACTGATTGAAAAGAATGTTTAATCATTTTATATCAATATAATTTTGAATAAAATTTGCAGACGCCAAAACACCACGTGTTTTTATGGCACCCTAAAGAACATCTGTATTACTGCCAATGGGCAAGAAAACCCCACATTTTTGGTGCCCCCCCCCGGGAAAAAGATCCCAAAAGGTAAAGATCATAAAAATAGTTTAGTGCAGTGAAATTAAAATGAAGAAGTAAAAAGGCAAGATGGCGTGCAAGGGTGGTGCAAGGGTCTGAGGCCAAGGTGAACCCTTTCTAAACCGGGGTCCATTAATGAAAGAAAACCGCATCAACAATATGAAAGAGATAGAGAAGTTTGACGAAGTCAAGAAGAATATGGATGTCGTAAAAGATAGTGCATCGATCAAGTATTTGGGTGTGCCATGAAATTTTGAAACAGTGGCAAGTTTTGGTATAGCTGAAGCCAAAGTTTAAAAAAATTAGTAGCGGGACGGCAAGTATGTGTCCCAAGATGCAAGCGCGTGAACGTCAAGTTACCAATTAGGGGTTACCCAAATTTTCGGGTGATGTTTTTTAAATGGGGAGTATTTGGGACCAGTTCATTTCCACATTTATGCAACTGACATTCAGTAATTAGCAAATATGATATTATTGTCACTGCTGGAAAGGAGAAGCCAGAATGTGGTTAAAGGATTTGGCCCCCACAAGGTAATTATCAATGGATGTGATCTACTGAAGGAGAGAACGGGGAAAGAAAGAATCATTTTACCCATGTCCACTTTCTGAATGGTAAACTTGTAAGTACAAGTAGTGAAA
>NW_028234424.1:417622-419993 GCF_977035675.1 Penaeus japonicus | reverse complement strand
AGCCTCCAGAAAGGGCCTTGCAGAAGGAGCCTCCGAAGGAATTTGCAGAAAAAGCCTGCCGAAGGGGGCCTGGAGAAGGGGAGGGGAAAGAGCCTTCAAAAGTTGCAAAGAGCCTCCCGAAAGGGGCCTTTCAAAGGGGCCCGCAGAAGGGGTTCAAAGGGGCCCCAGAAAGGAGCCTGCAGAAGGGGCCCGAAAGGGCCTGCAGAGGGGATTTGCAGAAAGCCTCCCCGAAGGACCTTCGAAGGGCCTCGCAAAGAATTTGCAGAAGCAGCCTCTCAGAAGGAGCCTCTCAGAAGGAGCCTCGCAGAAGGAGATTTGCAGAAGCATCCTTGCCGAAGAAGCCTCTCAGAAGGAGCCTCGCAGAAGGAGCCTCGCAGAAGGAGCCTCGCAGAAGGAGCCTCGCAGAAGGAGCCTCGCAGAAGGAGCCCTGTAGAAGGAGCCTTGCAGAAGGAGCCTCGCAGAAGGAGCTTTGCTGAAGGAGCCTTGCAGAAGGAGCCTCGCAGAAGAAGGCTCGCAAAAGGAGACTTGCAGAAGGAGATTTGCAGAAGCGAGCTCTCAAAGCAGCTCACAGAAAGGAGACTCATCAGAAGGAGCCCTTCACTGAGGAGCCTCGCAAAAGGAGCCTTGCAGAAGGAGCCTTGCCAAAGAAGCCTCTCAGAAGGAGCCTAGCAGAAGGAGCCTCGCAGAAGGAGCCTTGCAGAAGGAGCCTCGCAGAAGGAGCTTTGCTGAAGGAGCCTCGCAGAAGGAGCCTCGCAGAAGAAGGCTCGCAAAAGGAGACTTACAGAAGGAGATTTGCAGAAGCAGGCTCTCAGAAGGAGTCTCACAGAAAGAGCCTCACTGAAGGAGCCTCGCAGAAGGAGCCTCGCAAAAGGAGATTTGCAGAAGCAGCCTCGCAGAAGGAGCCTCGCAGAAGGAGCCTCGCAGAAGGAGCCTCGCAGAAGTAGCCTTGCAGAAGGAGCCTCGCAGAAGGAGCTTTGCAGAAGCAGCCTTGCCGAAGAAGCCTCGCAGAAGGAGCCTCGCAGAAGGAGCCTTGCCGAAGAAGCCTCGCAGAAGGAGCCTCGCAGAAGAAGCCTCGCAGAAGGAGCCTCGCAGAAGAAGCCTCGCAGAAGTAGCCTTGCAGAAGGAGCCTCGCAGAAGGAGCTTTGCAGAAGCAGCCTTGCCGAAGAAGCCTCGCAGAAGGAGCCTTGCAGAAGGAGCCTCGCAGAAGGAGCCTCGCAGAAGAAGCCTCGCAGAAGGAGCCTCGCAGAAGGAGCCTCGCAGAAGGAGCCTCGCAGAAGGAGCCTCGCAGAAGCAGCCTCGCAGAAGAAGGCTCGCAAAAGGAGCCTTGCAGAAGGAGATTTGCAGAAGCAGGCTCTCAGAAGGAGTCTCACAGAAAGAGCCTCACTGAAGGAGCCTCGCAGAAGGAGCCTCGCAAAAGGAGCCTTGCAGAAGGAGCCTCGCAGAAGGAGCCTTGCCAAAGAAGCCTCGCAGAAGGAGCCTTGCCGAAGAAGCCTCACAGAAGGAGCCTTGCAGAAGAAGCCTCGCAGAAGGAGCCTCGCAGAAGGAGCCTTGCAGAAGGAGCCTCGCAGAAGGAGCCTCGCAGAAGGAGCTTTGCAGAAGGAGCCTTGCCGAAGAAGCCTCGCAGAAGGAGCCTCGCAGAAGGAGCCTTGCAGAAGGAGCCTCGCAGAAGGAGCCTCGCAGAAGGAGCCTTGCAGAAGAAGCCTCGCAGAAGGAGCCTTGCAGAAGGAGCCTCGCAGAAGAAGGCTCGCAAAAGGAGCCTTGCAGAAGGAGATTTGCAGAAGCAGCCTCTCAGAAGGAGCCTCGCAGAAGGAGCTTTGCAGAAGCATCCTTGCCGAAGAAGCCTCTCAGAAGGAGCCTCGCAGAAGGAGCCTTGCCAAAGAAGCCTCACAGAAGGAGCCTTGCAGAAGAAGCCTCGCAGAAGGAGCCTCGCAGAAAGAGCCTTGCAGAAGGAGCCTCGCAGAAAGAGCTTTGCAGAAGTAGCCTTGCCGAAGAAGCCTCGCAGAAGGAGCCTCGCAGAAGAAGGCTCGCAAAAGGAGCCTTGCAAAAGGAGATTTGCAAAAGCAGCCTCTCAGTAGGAGCCTTGCAGAAGGAGCCTCGCAGAAGGAGCCTTGCAGAAGGAGCCTCGCAGAAGAAGCCTCGCAGAAGAAGCCTCGCAGAAGAAGCCTCGCAGAAGGAGCCTCGCAGAAGGAGCCTCGCAGAAGGAGCCTCGCAGAAGAAGCCTCGCAGAAGGAGCCTCGCAGAAGGAGCCTCGCAGAAGGAGCCTCGCAGAAGGAGCCTCGCAGAAGGAGCCTCGCAGAAGAAGCCTCGCAGAAGAAGCCTCGCAGAAGGAGCCTCGCAGAAGGAGCCTCGCAGAAGGAGCCTCGCAGAAGAA
>NW_028234424.1:402622-410122 GCF_977035675.1 Penaeus japonicus | reverse complement strand
GTAGTAGTAGTAGGAGTAGTATAGTAGTAGAAGTAGTAGTAGGAGTAGTAGTAGCAGTGTAGTATGAGGAGTAGTAGTAGTAGTAGTAGTAAATGTAGTAGTAGGAGTAGTAGTAGTAGCAGTATAGTAGTAGAGTAGTAGCAGTAGTAGTAGTAGAGTAGTAGAAGTAGTAGAAGTAGTAGTAGTAATAATAGTAGCAGTAGTAGTAGTAGGAGTAGTTGTAGGAGTGGTAGTAGCAGTATTTGTAGCAGTAGTAGTAGTAAAAGTAGTAGTAGGAGTAGGAGTAGTAGCAGTAGTAGAGTAGGAATAGTAGCAGTAGTAGTAGTAGAGTAGTACAGTAGTAGTAGTAGGAGTAGGAGTAGTACAGTAGTAGGAGTAGGAGTAGTAGCAGTAGTAGTAGTAGGAGTAGTAGTAGTAGCAGTAGTGGTACTAGTAGTAATAGTAGTAGTAGTAGTAGGAGGAGGAGGAGGAGTAGGAGTTGTAGCAGTAGTAGTAGTAGGAGTAGTAGTAGGAGGAGGAGTAGGAGTAGTAGCAGTAGTAGTAGTAGGAGTAGGAGTAGTAGCAGTAGTGGTACTAGTAGTAATAGTAGTAGTAGTAGTAGGAGGAGGAGGAGTAGGAGTTGTAGCAGTAGTAGTAGTAGGAGTAGGAGTAGTAGCAGTAGGAGTAGGAGTAGTAGCAGTGGGAGTAGTAGTAGGAGTAGGAGTAGTAGCAGTAGTGGTACTAGTAGTAATAGTAGTAGTAGTAGGAGGAGGAGGAGGAGTAGCAGTAGTAGTAAAAGTATTACTAGTAGTAGTAAGTGTTGTAGAAGTATCATTATGCTTCTGAGTGTAGTAGGAGTAGTAGTAGTAATAGCAGTAGTAGTGGTAGGAGTAGTAGTAGTAGCAGTAGCAGTAAAAGTATTACTAGTAATAGTAAGTGTTGTAGAAGTAGCAGCAATATTGGTGTTAGTAGCAGAAGTAGCATTAGAAGAAGTAGAAGTAGTAGTAGTAATAGTAGTAGCAGCAGTAATAGGTATTGTAGAAATATCAGTAGTATTGGCATTAGTAACAGAAGTAGTAGTAGTAGTAAAAGGAGTAGGAGTAGGAGTAGTAACATTAGTAGTAGCAACATCAGCAGTAGTAACATCAGAAGTTGTTGTTGTTGTTGTAGCAGTCGTAATGGTGGTGGTGGTAGTAGTAGTAGTAGTAATAGCATCACCATCATCAGCAGCAGTTATTGTTGTTGTTGTAATAGCAGTACAGCTAAATCAGATGTCTAAGAGCTGCCCAAAACTGCTAACAAAGTCACTAAATCAGTGAATAAAGAGATGAATTAATGAATCAACAAACGCAGTGTTCCGATCACAGGCTGTCACCGAGCAGTCTCGGAGCCATTACGCAATCGTAAGTCATCCTCCCAACCACAAACACCAAGTCCAACATAGAGACGCTCCCACCTGCTACAAAATACAAGACTTACCCCATAATACAACAAAGCCTCTAATTCCCACGAACAAAGGCAGCCACAAGGACAGAGCCTTCTTGATCATCTTAACGCGAGCGAGGGAATTACGGGGAAGGGAAGAGGGAGAGGAGCCGTGGCATAAGCAGCCGTGACTTGCATAGTGAATAGATCAATATGAGAATAATACAGCAACCTTTGTCCGGCGGAGAATGAAGGACGAAGCAGAAATGAGCCTCTGGTCTAATGCAGTGAATGTGAGGGTCTGTATCTGCTGGGCATTTGGAACTGGATATGTGCTCAGTTTGACTACTTTTCTTCTCGTGGTAATGTTTTATCTGTGTTGTTGACGCATCAGAATATATTTCTTAGACTAAACAAAGGCTCAGATTATATATATATATATAGAATTGGCATGACTGTTAATATGTCTGTGAAAATATTTTTGTTTCCCATTTCACTCAGAGACAGTCTAGAAATGTTATGTATCTCATACCTGTTAGTATGAAGAGACATCCACAATTTGCTCTCCTACTCGCTACCACCCCAAGTGTTCCATTGTTATGAGACATTTCCTTTTCGGAAGCGTGCATGAAACAAGAGGCTCCAGGTGATATCTGCTAGTTTATGCCGTTGCTTAGCACGTCTTGACTTCATTAGTATCAAGAAGGGGAGTGCCAGAAGCGGTATTAACATCTCGTCCTCCAAGAAGAAAATGTCCTTTTACTCTTCACTTCAGGATAATTCCTTGCCCCTTTTCTAAATGGCTCATTAGGTACCTGATCAGCGAGCACACACCTAAAGTGATTATCTCAACTCGATTATTCGGTGGCCGCTCTTTGCTCCGCCAACGCTTTCCCTTTGTCCTACAAAGGCCGTAGGCGCAAGTAGCATACTCTTGCATTCTCTTTCTTTTCTTTTCTTTCATATCCCTCTCTCGTGTCGAAAGCAGACTGCGTCAATGGGTCTTAAAGAAAAAAGTCTATAGGTACAGAAGGAAATGGGGTATCAAAGCCACGTGACGTAAGTCCCCGCCATAAAGACCCTGTGGGAATTGCAAAGGAGATGACGACCGTCCGGCGTCCTTCGCAGCATCCAGGAGACGGATTGACGGGACATCAAAAGCGTGTCAGAATTATCACGTGGCGTAGCAGGCCGGAAGGTGATCAATACCCGCAAGGCTGATGACGCTAGCGCTTTGATTACTACCTGTTTTCCCTCTCATGATAACATTCGAGTGAGCGCGGCACTGACGACCACACCAGGAATATATGCAAACGAAATCATGTTCCTGCGAGGTTGAAACATCATGTTCTACTGCTCTGCCTTGTTTGCAAAAGAGCGCGTGCGAGAACCTTGTCACGCACACTACGGCCCAAGCCGTACGTGTTAGACATACAGACAAACGGAAAAGAAACCTTTGCAAAGCACGAAAACCCCTTCTTCTCTCCCGAGTGTGAAATAACGAGCCCGCCGCAACGACCCTGGCTTGCTCGCTCAGCACGCCCACCCGAGGCGCTGTGACGCTGGCTGCCGCTCGTGACGCCCACGGTACGACGTGACGGATCGTCAATACTGAAACAGCTTACCATTCTTTTTCTCTATTTTAATTTCGTTTATTGTTCTTCTTTATCTTAATCTCTCTCTTTTCATTTTTTCTTATCCTCCCTCTCTCTCTATCCATATTTTTCTTAACCCCCCTCTCCCTTCCTCTCTCTCTCTCTCCCTCTCTCTCTCTCTCTCTCTCTCTCTCTCTCTCTCTCTCTCTCTCTCTCTCTCTCTCTCTCTCTCTCTCTCTCTCTCTCTCTCTCTCTCTCTCTCACTCTATCTCTCTCTCTCTCTCTCGCTCGCTCGCTCGCTCTTCCTCTCCCGTTATCATTTGCCCATTATTTTCCTCATCAATCCTCTCCTGTATTATTCGTCATTTGTTCTATACTTATCAGCGTTTCTTAGTTTAGTATTTGATGAAGCGATACACGAGTTGCAGGAAAGAGTGTGGATGCACAAGACTGTTGAAGAATCTAACTGCAGTATGAGATCTACAAGGAAGCAAGGCTAGGTCTATGCACTGCTTTTATTTTGCAGTCATATATAGTATTTGGGTGTCTCTTTACTTAGCTTGCGTCGTTAATGGAAATCTTTATATTGATCGCTTTCCAGGGGCCGGATTCACTAACGCACTTACCATGATAAATACGCTGGTAACTACAATTATGATGGTAAAAAGACCGCATCGGTATTCATGAACAACTTACCATGATAGAATACAATGCTAAATTTACCAGTGGTTGGAGCACTGGTATGTCCGCTGGCAACTACAGCGATGACTCTCTCATTTCGACATCTGTATTTTTCGCTAACGTTTTTGTTGCAGTTGTTCTTTTGTTTTTTTGTTTTTTGGCTTTTAACTTTTTTTTTCAATAATTTTCGTCTTCTTTCATCCTTTTGTTAATCTATGTCTTCCATCTTTTCATTTTTGTCAGAGTTTCCCCTTCTTTCGCTCCTTTCCGGGTTTATTTGGTGTGTTGTTAGTTCCAGTCTTTACCGAAGCCTCGCCTTGCGCCGCCTTCGTACCTTGTCACTTTGAGCGATGCACCGGAGGAGAGAGGGCGAAAGGAGGAGGTGAGAGAGGAGGCAAGATAAAAGAAGATGAAGAATAAGGGGAAAGGGTGGAGGAGGGTGGGGGTGGGGGTGGGGTGAAGAATGATAAAGGACGATATACTGGATATTCCGAAAGGGGAGTGTGAGGGAGGGAGGGAGGGAGGGAGGGGGGGAGGGATGTTAGATGGAGGCGTCGCGTCAGATCAGCTTCATCACTCGAGCTTTTGATGAATATTGATGACAAGGAAGAGAGGAGAAAGATGAGATGTTTAGGACGAAGGAGACAGTGAGGAGGAGGAGAAGGAGGAGGAAATGGAGCAGAAAGAGAAGAGGAAGGAAAAGAGAGTCTCTTGTCTCTTATTTCTTCCTAAATGCAAATTATTCCTATAATTTTCGTTCTAGTAACTACAATCATCAATATAATCATCATCATCATCACTTTTATCCTCATTATCGTCATCATCATTTTCACCTGCATTATTAAGGCTATCATTATCATAACTAATGTTGTTGTTCAGAAATGTTTATTGATTTAATGACCATGTAACTATCAGCAGCACCAATCATTTCTATTCTATATCTAGTCGTTGCATTGCACTTTAGGTTTTTATGATTATGATATGTTATTGTCAAATTCTCCACCTTGTATTGTTTAGATGAGATTTTCATTATTAATAATCATTACTATTATCATCACTATCAATATAATTATCATTGTTATCATTATTATTATCATCATTATCATTAATTCTCTTATGATTATTACTAACATTATTATTATCATTATCATTATCATTACCATCACCATCGTTATTTTTACTATTTCTATCAATATCATCAACATTATTATGATTATTATATTTATGAATATTATTATCACTACAGTCATTATCATTATTATCAACATTATCATTATTATCATAATCATCATTATTATCAACATTATCATTATTATCATCATTATCATTATTATCAGCATCATTATTATCATCATTATCATTATCATTATCAGCATTATCATCATAATCATCATCATCAGCAGCAGAATCACAGTTAACATTATCATCGTAATATTAAATGAATATTCGCATCTGTGAGTTATGGCATAGATAATGGCTGTCAGAAAGGAACATTAGTCCTGTGGAAAGAACGAAGCGCAAAGTGATGCGCAGCTGTTATCACGGTGCATTATGGGTACGGAACAGTCGATGTGTGCGTGTGAAGCAAACCTCCATATCTCTTTGACATTTCACTCTGGTTTGATTTTCTCCTGTAATATAATTCTACTTTTGTCATATTTAACAGTAAATTCGTTTATGGTGACAAATGTGAATTTGCTATGTCTTTATTAATTATTGTGTTATATTAATCAATTATGTTTATATAAGTTATTGTGTGCTTCTGGTGTTTGAGACAGTAAGATGTATGTTTTCAATTCTGATTTGTTCTGAGTTGAAAAGTGCAAACAAAAGGAAAATGTAATGAGATTATAATGCATATTGAAAATCAGCTAGGAATGCAACTGTGAGACAAATAATTTAGCTAATGTGGCATTGCAATTTCTTGACTAGGTCTACTCAAACCATGGGATTTGAAGCGTTTATCTCAAGAATAAACTTGCCTTGCTCTCTCATTAACAGCTCGGAGATGCAATACCTTAAATTGTATTTGATATATTTATTTTTAAAAGTCTAATTCTTTTTCATTTTTACAAGTACTTTTCACACTTACTACAGAGTTGATATCTGATGTCAATAGAGACTTCAGGTTTTCAAATAAAATTCGAAAAATATTGAGGTAACAATGAAGTTAATATCACATTCTAATGTCTTACTATTATCATTATCATTATCATTATCATACTATTATCAGATGAAGTACACTATTACTGTAAATGCAATTGTGAAGAGGAAAATGTATATGTGGTTTACTATTTTCTCTCAAGCAGTACTTATTTACAAAATGACTTTTTTTAAACTCGTTTTATGATTGGTTAATATAGTTAACCGTTTTTGTTAATAAATATTGCTAATAGTCATAGTTAGCTAATTTAGGTAATAGGTATAGTTTATCGATATAATTAACAATTATAGATAGTTGATAAGAGTTGACATAGGTAATAGTACAGCTGATTTATAATGAGGGAGCAGATTAATGCCGATGGCATTTAGGAAACCGAAGTAACAAATATTCAGTCAGAATATCTGTGTATGAATGTTGTTTTGCTTTTGTTTTTCTCTTTTTAGTGTACATCAGTCTGAATTGGTGTATTAATAATGAGTATTTTTTTTTTTTTTTTTTTTTTTTGGGGGGGGGGTTATTTATGTCATGGACCAGCCATCTTAAATATATATATATATACATATGGAGATTTTTTCCATTGCTAAAACTTTTTTCCCGCTTTTGCTATTGTGAATTTGATCAGTGTTGTTAACGCAACCATTTAAACTCTTTGGTGGATTGTGAAACCCATTAAAACTAACCGGCACAGTAACTCTACGGCAATTTCAGAACAAAAATACTCAATACACTATTTCATTATCACCATCACTTCATTTCGCAAACAACAGAGGGCGCCACTAGGGGGACTTCAACCATAAGACACCCGGCTACATAATAATAATAATAATAATAATAATGATAAAAAAGGTTATATAGGAGATTCCTCCCGGACAATTACGGAACACTCCATCCTATTTCCGTCCGTGAGACTGCAACCCACACAACTAAATCTCCAATTTCCTTCGCTGTGTCTCCCATTACACACGTCAGACGAGGGGTTTAGATTGCCTCGCCCAAAAGGGAAATTTCATGCAAATATATCTGCGAGAAATACTACGAACTGTCCTCGAGACGTAAACATGTTTCTGGAAAATAAATTTGCTACGAAGTTGAACATGAATAAAATATGTTTCATTTTGAGTGTCTCATCTCGTTCTTCTTAATGGATTCTGTATCACTGTGATTTCTGGAAGGTTCGATGTTAATGCTGAACATCTCGGAAATGCCTATTACTCTTTCAGTATACCCCCTAAAAAAGTAGAAGCTACTAAAGATAAGAAGTATGCTACCTCCTCCTCGAAAATAAACCATAAGCAAATTGGGAGTCATAATTTTCTCTCAAGAGGCCTGAGCGTGAAGAGGGAAAAAAGGCGATTTATGCCCATTATTCCGCTCACGAACACTATAACCGCGCGGCGAGAAGGCAATGATTTTATGGTGCTTTTCTCCCATGACTTTTCACATCACCTTACTAATATCCTTATAGATAGCTTATATTTGTCTAGATGTCAGTTGGTCGAGATGTTATTTGATCTGTTACTAAATAGAGTTCACTGTAGCAAGTGCAGAAAAAAAAGGTGTAGATTAGCAAGAGATGTAACTGACGAGTTTCGATAAGAATCATGCAATTTTAATGGAGATTCAATCGATTTGCGTCATCTGTTTCTCATTCTCAGT
>NW_028234424.1:395122-397622 GCF_977035675.1 Penaeus japonicus | reverse complement strand
GGTGGAGGGACGGCGGAGGTGGAGGCGCTGGGTGGAGGGACGGCGGAGGTGGAGGCGGTGGGTGGAGGGACGGCAGAGGTGGAGGCGGTGGGTGGAGGGACGGCGGAGGTGGAGGCGCTGGGTGGAGGGACGGCGGAGGTGGAGGCGCTGGGTGGAGGGACGGCAGAGGTGGAGGCGCTGGGTGGAGGGACGGCGGAGGTGGAGGCGCTGGGTGGAGGGACGGCGGAGGTGGAGGCGCTGGGTGGAGGGACGGCGGAGGTGGAGGCGCTGGGTAGAGGGACGGCGGAGGTGGAGGCGGTGGGTGGAGGGACGGCGGGGGTGGAGGCGCTGGGTGGAGGGACGGCGGAGATGGAGGCGCTGGGTGGAGGGACGGCGGAAGTGGAGGCGCTGGGTGGAGGGACGGCGGAAGTGGAGGCGCTGGGTGGAGGGACGGCGGAGGTGGAGGCGCTGGGTGGAGGGACGGCGGAGGTGGAGGCGCTGGGTGGAGGGACGGCGGAGATGGAGGCGCTGGGTGGCGGGACGGCGGAGGTGGAGGCGCTGGGTGGAGGGACGGCGGAGGTGGAGGCGGTGGGTGGAGGGACGGCGGAGGTGGAGGCGCTGGGTGGAGGGACGGCGGGGGTGGAGGCGCTGGGTAGAGGGACGGCGGAGGTGGAGGCGGTGGGTGGAGGGACGGCGGGGATGGAGGCGCTGGGTGGAGGGACGGCGGAGGTGGAGGCGCTGGGTGGAGGGACGGCGGAGGTGGAGGCGCTGGGTGGAGGGACGGCGGAGGTGGAGGCGCTGGTGGAGGACGGCGGAGGTGAAGCGGTGGGTGGAGGGACGGCGGAGGTGAAGGCGGTGGTGGAGGGACGGCGGAGGTGAGGCGGTGGGTGGAGGGACGGCGGGTGGAGGCGGTGGGTGGGGGACGGCGGGGGTGGAGGCGGTGGGGGGAGGTACGGCGGAGGTGGAGGCGGTGGGTGGAGGGACGGCGGAGGTGGAGGCGGTGGGTGGAGGGACGGCGGAGGTGGAGGCGGTGGGTGGAGGGACGGCGGAGGTGGAGGCGGTGGGTGGAGGGACGGCGGAGGTGGAGGCGGTGGGTGGAGGGACGGCGGAGGTGGAGGCGCTGGGTGGATGGTGATGGTGGTGGCGTCGGGGTTCATAGTGGGTGTGGTGATAGTTCTAATGGTAGATGTTGTGGAGGAAGTGGGGATAGTAGTGGTGGAGGATGTGGTGGTAGTGGTTGTGATAGGGGTGATGGAGATGGAGGTGATGGTGCAGGTGGAGATGGAGGTGATGGTACAGGTGGAGATGTTGGTGATGGTACAGGTGGAGATGGTGGTGATGGTACAGGTGGAGATGGTGGTGATGGTACAGGTGGAGATGGTGGTGATGGTACAGGTGGAGATGGTGGTGATGGTACAGGTGGAGATGGTGGTGATGGTACAGGTGGAGATGGAGGTGATGGTACAGGTGGAGATGGTGGTGATGGTACAGGTGGAGATGGTGGTGATGGTACAGGTGGAGATGTTGGTGATGGTACAGGTGGAGATGGTGGTGATGGTACAGGTGGAGATGGTGGTGATGGTACAGGTGGAGATGGTGGTGATGGTACAGGTGGAGATGGTGGTGATGGTACAGGTGGAGATGGAGGTGATGGTACAGGTGGAGATGGTGGTGATGGTACAGGTGGAGATGGTGGTGATGGTACAGGTGGAGATGGTGGTGATGGTACAGGTGGAGATGGTGGTGATGGTACAGGTGGCGGTGGAGGTGGAGGTGATGGTACAGGTGGCGGTGTAGGTGGAGGTGGAGATGGAGGTGATGGTACAGGTGGCGGTGGAGGTGGAGGTGGAGATGGAGGTGATGGTACAGGTGGAGATGGAGGTGATGGTACAGGTGGCGATGGAGGTGGAGGTGGAGATGGTGGTGATGGTACAGGTGGAGATGGAGGTGGAGGTGGAGATGGTGGTGATGGTACAGGTGGCGATGGAGGTGGAGGTGGAGATGGTGGTGATGGTACAGGTGGAGATGGAGGTGATGGTACAGGTGGCGATGGAGGTGGAGGTGGAGATGGTGGTGATGGTACAGGTGGAGATGGAGGTGATGGTACAGGTGGCGGTGGAGGTGGAGGTGGAGATGGAGGTGATGGTACAGGTGGCGGTGGAGGTGGAGGTGGAGGTGATGGTACAGGTGGCGGTGGAGGTGGAGGTGGAGATGGAGGTGATGGTGCAGGTGGCGGTGGAGGTGGAGATGGAGGTGATGGTACAGGTGGCGGTGGAGGTGGAGGTGGAGATGGAGGTGATGGTGCAGGTGGCGGTGGCGGTGGAGGTGGAGATGGAGGTGATGGTACAGGTGGCGGTGTAGGTGGAGGTGGAGATGGAGGTGATGGTACAGGTGGCGGTGGAGGTGGAGGTGGAGATGGAGGTGATGGTACAGGTGGCGGTGGAGGTGGAGATGGTAGCAGAAGTGATTTCTTTCTCTCTCTCTCTCTCTCTCTCTCTCTCTCTCTCTCTCTCTCTCTCTC
>NW_028234424.1:380122-382622 GCF_977035675.1 Penaeus japonicus | reverse complement strand
CTTCCTTTCTACACTTCTCTCTGCAGTGAACATTAGTGAAGCGTATGCACGGAAGTGAGATGACGGTAGACTAATCCAAAAATTTGGGGATTGCGCAATATATGTCTTTTATGAACTCTTTCATACTATTTACATACATGTCTTTATTAATATGTTTACTTTTTTTTAATATGTTTTGACCTGATCACAGCAGATATCCAGCTGGTGTTAGTGAACACTGGGTAGTTTTGCGTTAACACACGAGGCTGTAACCACCACACCCTCTAGGTGCAGCTGCCCCTTAAACATACCCCAAATGTGCCTCTCGTACCTCCCAAGTGCACCGACTTTGCGAGTTCTAGCTTGCTTTTTAATGAGGCACTACATGTAGAAGCGGTTACAACTGATAATATAATATAGATATAATATATATATATATATTTTTATATATATATATAAATATATTTTATATTACATATATATATTTTACATATATATATAACAAATTATATACATTAATTTTACATATATATACATATAAATTATGTATTATATATATATACATATATCTATATATAATTTTTATATATATATATAATATATATATATATGTGTGGTGTGTGTGTGTGTGTGTGTGTGTGTGTGTGGGTGTGTGTTTGTTTTGTGTGTGTGTGTGTGTGTGTGTAGATATCATATATTATATATATATATTATATATATATATATATATATATATGTATATAAATATATAAACTATTTTGTGTGTGTGTGTGTGTGTGTGTGTGTGTGTGTGTGTGTGTGTGTGGTGGTGTGTGACTAAAACCCACCACAAATCACCCCACACACACACACGCACACAAACACACACACACCCACACACACATTAAAATTATTATTATTATATTTATTATATATATATATAAAAATTAATATAGTTTTAATATAACATTATTTATTTTTTTTTATATAACATATATATATATTACATATATATATATATTTTTTAATAAAAATAATATATACATATTTATACACAACTATGTAAAATATTTATTTTATATATATATAATATATAATTATATTTTTAATATACATTATTTTATATATATATATATATATATAGGGATATATTTTATATATATATAATAAGCTATTTATATTTTTAATGTATGTAGTTTATAATATATTATATAATATAATAGAGAGAGGAGGAAGAGAGGAAGAGAGGGGGAGAAGAGAGAGGGGAAAAGAGGGGGAGAGAAGAGGAAAGAAAAAGTTAATATATTGAAAATATATTTTAATATTTTTGTGTGTGTGGTGTGTGTGGGTGTTTTGGTGTGTGTGTGTTGTGGGTGTGTGTGTACGGCGTGGGTGCGTGTGTGGTCTTCTTTAAATTCTAAAAAAAGCTTTCTAAACAAATTACGATATCACCCCAAAAAAAACCCCCCCCCCGCGAGAAGAATGCACCACAAAGCGATGAGATCAGGCCACCCTCGCTCCCCCCGAATCTCCCCCGCGGAGGCGAGCGCCCCGGCGGCGGAACGCCAATCTCGCCTTTCGCCCTCCTCCCCTTTGCGCCGTGTTGATTTCCTCCGCCTTGTTCAGGGGCCCTGTTTACTTAAGCGAAAACGATTTTCCCACGTAAGAACGAGTGTTTTTTAACGAGTTCATAGGTACGTGTTTATTTCTTTGTGCTAGGATAGTAGATATTGGTGGTTTTGATGAACAGTATGGGAATATGTAATATGTGGGTTTTTTAAAGTCAGATGGGATCATGTCATTATTAACAACGGGAAAAGAAGGACTTACTTTCTCTCCAGGTCAAAGGCGATTAGGTCACTTGGTCTGGAAAAATATGTTTGACCTTGCATAATATATCTGGCATACATGGAAAATGGTATTGTAAAATACGTTTTTTTTTTCTTTTTTTTTTCTTAAAAAATCCTATAATTTCTTCATAGTAAGGCGAAATCTATCCATATCAGCAAGTATAAAACATTAAGCCAAACTGCTGCAGTAATAATTCAGAACAAATATATATATATCAAAACCCTAATTTACTCCCCGTAATTTTTTACAGCGGGGAAATTTTTTTTGCACAAGAAAGAATTTTTCTCCTGGGGGTCCTCCCCCTCAGGACATTTCTGTTTCTTGGGATTCTAATCAGACACGGAATTAACATTAAAATTTGGGACCTAACCACACTGCTCATCTAAATATTATTATCACCAAAAAAAAGCTCCGCCGACAACCCGAGTGACTAAATCTTCAATAATCTCGGCTTCATCTTGAGGACATTCAAAAAGCAAGCCGCCCTTTAATTTCCCCCTGTATCACGGGGGGCTCCGACAGTGAATTCTTTTTTCGTGGGTAAATTTTGAATTACTAAACTCTCTCCGGCACATCACGGGTCAGCGCCCTGGTCCTCAGGTCGGGGGGGGGCTTTCGCTTTCTTGCGGGTGCTTGCTGCCCTTCATTGTTTTTGCTCGCGCTGAAAATTAAAAGAAGAAGAGGGTGGGGG
>NW_028234424.1:338601-376101 GCF_977035675.1 Penaeus japonicus | reverse complement strand
CGTAGCCGTTGTCGCCATCCACGTAGTAGTCACCTTCTGCAGCGGCCGTCGGGAGCTGCACGTAGTACGATCCCTCAGTGTTGTCACCATCGCGGGACTCCTGGTGGGCCCAAGTCGTTACCGGAATACTCGTCCTTCACAGCCCAGTTGAAGTCGTACTTGGCATCATAATACTCAACGGAGTCCTCGAAAGATCCCTAGAAAATACATTTCTCATTCAGATTACTAATCTAAATGCTACGTTGATACGGAAATTTGTATAACATGATTGACAATTATTCAATTAAATTCTGCGAAGGAATGAAGCCTTTGAAAGTATACAAACAAGGTATATCATGGTTTCCTTGTGCCCAACACTCACCTGTGGGGCGTTATAGGAGTAGGTTGGTAGCTTATCTGCACCAGCCACAGCCACCACACCGAGCAAGAAGAGGACCTGCAAACCACAATTATGTTATAGTAAAACAAACATTATGACAGCTGGGAATAGTAACATGACTGTCTTGCATTACAAATCACTTAAACAAAATTACCAATCACCTTAGCGTTCATTCTGGAGACCTAGTTGACACAGGACTGACCAAGCAAGGGAATCGTGCATACTTATATTGTGAGCCAAGTGACGTCACTCTTCTACAATCTGTTACACCCGGAAAAAAACGATGCGCTTTTCGCCCTTCAATTTTTTTTTTTTTTTTTTGTGTGTGTGTGTGTGTGTGTTCCGCCCACCCCCTCACCCTGTACCCTCCTTCCTCCTAGTCTCCCCGCCGCTTTCCTTCTCTCCCCACCCCCATCCCTGTCTTTCCATCACTCAACTCACGTCCACAATTACTTCACCACCTTGGTCATACCAGCTGGAAGTCCCAAGCTCTTCGCCCTCCTGAATGTCACGGTCGAGGTGGTTTTCATCGCAAGCCCTCGTATTGATTTATGGCTTCTCTGCCTCATGGATTGTGGGAACCATTACTCCGTTTACGTAGACTTTTCTCCTTCATAAATGTGTGGATACACTAAGTGTTTCACAGCCCCCTGAGATGTTCACATTCAACTCTGCTGGAATCTTATACATCGTTTTTACAAAGCTCATTATTTGTTATTCCAACCACTATTCCTTGTTTCTGTACAGCATTTCAACTACTTTAAATAAGTGTACATGTGCGCCTGTTTGTATGTGTGCGTGTGGCATTGCGCTTATATCCATCCACACACAAACATAAATTTTTCATATTTATATATGTGTGTCTGTGTATGGATGTGTGTGTGTCTTTACACGTGTTTTTGTATTTGTGTATATATAGATAGATATAGATATAATACAGATATGTAGATATGTATATATAAAAATACGGTTATTATACGTAGACCAATATGTATATTGTGTATATTATATATATATTATATATATATTATATATTATATGTATATATATTACATATATATACTAACAAATCCCCTACATTTATATAGAAAAACACATTACAGTATAAAATGTTCTGAATATATATATCATACACCTTTTTCTTACTTATAACACAAACATACTTACACTAAAACACCCACACTATTTGTGTATGTGTATAAACATACATATATTTATATATATATATATATATAAATTATATATATAATATAATATTATATTCACATATTGTGTGTATTGCCATCTCTCTTTCTATACATACACTCAAAAAAAAAAAAAAAAAAAAAAAAAAAAAAAAAAAAAAAAAAAATATATATATATAAAATATATATATATATATATATATATATAATATTATATATAATATATATATAAATCTGCATATATATGTATGTATGTATTTATGTATGTATATATGTGTCTGTATATATATCTATATAGCATATATCAGAATATACAAATACATCATTTTTTTTACTAAAAAAAAAAAAAAAATCATATTATCAGTCTCTCCAATCATGTTTTATTCTACCTTAAAATTTTGCTTATCCCTCCCCCCTTCCTTTTTCCCTTTCTTCTCTCTCTCTCTCTTTCTCTCTCTTTTTTTTTTTTTTTCTTACTCCCTTCTCTGTCTCTTTCTCTTTATTTTCTCCCTCTCTCCCTCCTTCTCTTTCTCTCTTTATTTTTTCCTTTCTCCTCTCTAAGTAACGATCTATCTTTCCACCTCTCTATCTCTTTCTATTTCAGATTACTTGAAATGTATTTTTTTCACCTTTTTTATTCCACACAAAGATATATATCACATTCATATTAGAAGAAGTACACCTACTATATGTGACTAATTTATTCATTGATGATCATTTTCAGTGTTCAAATATATATAAAGGGAATATTTATTTGTATATACGTATATGCGTGCTTGATTGGGTGTATACAGTGAAAACATGTTGGATTTCTGGATTTGTTTTTGATAAACTTAATTATTGTTCGAGAAAAATAAACACCCATTCTATGAAATACAAGAGAGACATTATTTCTTTTCGATTCTTTGAGATTAAACATCTGTCTGTGGTAAAGCACAAATACAAACATTTGGTTGAGCTTTTAATGTAATAAATGTCTATAAATAAATAGATACATTTTGATCAGCGGTCTTCAGCAATCCATTCTTACTGAGGGAACCCGTAGGAACGCCTGGGTGCGGCATACTGGGGTCGTGGTGGGCTGTACACGGGAGTCTCGACGGACTCTTCCGACTTGGGGGCGGAGTACACGGGTCTGGGGGCGGAGGTGATTGGAGGGGCGGAGAGTACACGGCCGTCTTGGGGGCGGAAGAGTACAGGGTCTTGGGGCGGAGTACACGGGTCTGGGGCGGTAGTAACCCGGGTCTGGGGCGGAGTACACGGGTCTGGGGGCGGAGTACACGGGTCTGGGGGCGGAGTACACGGGTCTGGGGGCGGCGTATTCGCGAGACTCCACGGAGTCATAGCGAGCCTCGCCCTCGTAGGTCACGTCGGCAACGTAGCCGTTGTCGCCATCCACGTAGTAGGTCACCTTCTGCAGGCGGCCGTCGGGGAGCTGCACGTAGTACGATCCCTCAGTGTTGCCACCATCGCGGGACTCCTGCTGGCCGAAGTCGTTACCGGAATACTCGTCCTTCACAGCCCAGTTGAAGTCGTACTTGGCATCATCATACTCCACGGAGTCCTCGAAAGATCCCTAGAAAATACATTTCCCATTCACTCAATTACTGATATGAATACTAAATCAATGCAGAAATTTATATAGCACCATGGTTGAAAACAAGTATTCGTTGAAACTCTTCAATGCAATTAAGCACTAGGGAAGTATATTGACCATGTATGTCACTTTTCTTGTGCCCAACACTCACCTGTGGAGCGTTATAGGAGTAGGTTGGCAGCTTATCTGCACCAGCCACAGCCACCACACCGAGCAAGAAGAGGACCTGCAACCACATCATGATATAGTAAAACAAGCCTCAATACAGTCGGGAATAATTCTAAAACTGTCTTGTGATACACACCACTCTTAGCCTACATTACCACGCACCTTAGCGTTCATTCTGGAGACCTAGTTGACACAGAACTGACCAAGCAAGGGAATCGTACGTACTTATATTGTGAGCCAAGTGACGTCACTCTTCTACTATCTGTAACATCCGGAAGAAAGCAGTGCGCTTGTCGCCCTTCAGATTTTTTGCTGTGTTCTGCCCACCCCCTCACACTCTACCCTCCTTCCTCTTAGTCTCCCCGCCCCTTTTTTGTCCCTTCTTTTTTGTTTCCCCCCCCCCCCCCCCTTTTTTTTATTTAATTTTTTTTTTTTTTTTTATTTTTCCCCCCCCCCCCCCCCCCCCCCAAAAACCCCCCACCCCCCCAAAAAACCCCCACCCACTTCCTCCCTACTCCCCGATCTCCATCTCTCTCTCTCTCTCTCTCCCTCATCCTCATCATGTCTTTCCATCACCCAACACACGTCCCCTATTACTTTCACCAACACCTTTGTCATACCAGCTGGAGTTAATAGTTCTTCGTCCTTTCTGAATGCCGGGCTGACGGTCGAGGTGGTTTCATCGCAAGCCTTCGTCATGATTTATAGCTTTTCTCCTTCATGAATGTTGGAATACATAATGTGTATTACTGTCAACTGAGATGCTAACCTTCAACGCTGCCGGAATCTTAGACACATCTCCCTGTACAGTACATATTTCAGTCTAGTTCTTTAAATAAGTGTATATGATTGCCCTGTTTGTATGTTTATGCTTTATTGGCGTTGATATGCCCTAATAACACCCACTGAATATATATACATATAAATATATATAATTAGAGATTTATTTATAATATATAATATATATATATATTATATATAGATATTATGTATATATATATAAATATATAAATATATACATGCGTGTTAATTGCGTGTTATATTGCGTTGATACCATACACCCACATGAATATATATAAATATATATATATATATATATAATATTATATATATATATATATATATATATATATATATATATATTATATGTATGTAATATAATATAATATATATTTAATATATATATATAATAATATATATAAATATATATATACTATATAAATATATATATATATATATATAAATATATATATATATGATATTATATAAACATATATATATATCTAATATATATATATATATTATATATATATATATGTATGGATATAGATATAAATATATATATATATATTTTTATATATATAGAGATAATATAAGTATTTTAGATATATATATATATATATAATATATTTATTTCATTATAGAACATTTGTGTGTGTATACGCGTTTTTGTATATTTATGTAAGATGTAAATATTAATACAGATATGTAGATATGTATTACATATGGGTTTATGTATATATAGGCCCATCTTTGCTATGTATATTTGTATTATATATTATATATATTATATATATATATATATATATATATATATATATATATATATATATATATATATATATGCATATATATTATAATATATATATATATATATATAATATATATATAAATCATATATTATATATATATATATATATAATATGCATAATATATATCTATAATGCATACATGTTGGTATATATATATAAATAAATTCCTACATTTATATAGAAAAACACATATTATAAATGTTCTGAATTATACATCATTTACTATTTTATTATATTCCAGCACAACACAGACGTATACAAAAACACCCATGCCTGGTAGTGTATGTGTAGGTGTGTATGTATCTAAATATATATATGTGTTTGTGTGTATGTTAGTGTGTGTGTGTATTTTATATGTCTATCTACCGTTGTCTAACACACACACACACTAACAGACACACACACACACAAATATATCTGTTTGTCGGTGTGTATACATATATATATATATATATACCAATCTGGTATATATCAGAATATAAAAATGCAACATTTATAAGACATAAAGAGTCTCTCCATTATCGTCTCTCCATCAATGTTCCCCAATCAGTTATTTTACCTTCAAATCTTGCTCATCCCTCCCCCTTTCTTCTCTTTTCTTCTTCTTCTCTCTCTCTTTTCTTGTCTCTTTTTCTTGCTCTCTTTATTTTTCTCTCTCTCTCTCTCTCTCTTTCTCTCTTTCCCCTTTTCTCTCTCTCTCTCTCTCTCCTCTTTCTCCCTTTCTTTTCTCCTTTCTCCTCTCTAAGTAACGATATATCTTTCCACCTCTCTTTCTCTTTCTGTATCAGATAACTTGAATTTTTTTTTCCCCTTTATATTACGCACAAAGACATAGATCACAATTATATTTTTAAAAATACACTTACTATATGTGACTAATTTATTTATCAATGATCATTTTCAGTGTTCAGATATATATAATGGGAATATGTAAGCGTACATACGTATGTACGTGCGTGATTGGGTGTATACAGTAAAAACATATTGGATTTCTGGATTTTATAAAACTTAAATACTGTTTAAGAAGGAAAAAACCTCACCCATTCTCTGAAATACAAGAGACATTATTTATTTTCGATGCTTTGAGATGAAATATCTATCTGTGGTAAAACAGAAATGCATATAGTTGGTTGAGCTTTTAATGTAATAAATGTCTATAAATAAATAGATACATTCTGATCAGCCGCCTTCGTCAATCCATTCTTACTGAGGGAACCCGTAGGAACGCCTGGGTGCGGCATACTGGGGTCGTGGTGGGCTGTACATGGGAGTCTCAACGGACTCGTGTGACTCGGGGGCGGAGTACACGGGTCTGGGGGCGGCGTATTCGCGAGACTCCACCGAGTCATAGCGAGCCTCGCCCTCGTAGGTCACGTCGGCAACGTAGCCGTTGTCGCCATCCACGTAGTAGGTCACCTTCTGCAGGCGGCCGTCGGGGAGCTGCACGTAGTACGATCCCTCAGTGTTGTCACCATCGCGGGACTCCTGGTGGCCGAAGTCGTTACCGGAATACTCGTCCTTCACAGCCCAGTTGAAGTCGTACTTGGCATCATCATACTCAACGGAGTCCTCGAAAGATCCCTAGAAAATACATTTCTCATTCAGATTACTAATCTAAATGCTACGTTGATACGGAAATTTGTATAACATGATTGACAATTATTCAATTAAATTCTGCGAAGGAATGAAGCCTTTGAAAGTATACAAACAAGGTATATCATGGTTTCCTTGTGCCCAACACTCACCTGTGGGGCGTTATAGGAGTAGGTTGGTAGCTTATCTGCAGCAGCCACAGCCACCACACCGAGCAGGAAGAGGACCTGCAACCACATTATGTTATAGTAAAACAAACATTATGACAGCTGGGAATAGTAACATGACTGTCTTGCATTACAAATCACTTAAACAAAATTACCAATCACCTTAGCGTTCATTCTGGAGACCTAGTTGACACAGGACTGACCAAGCAAGGGAATCGTGCATACTTATATTGTGAGCCAAGTGACGTCACTCTTCTACAATCTGTTACACCCGGAAAAAAACGATGCGCTTTTCGCCCTTCAGATTTTTTTTTTTTTTTTTTGTGTGTGTGTGTGTGTGTGTTCTGCCCACCCCCTCACCCTCTCCCCTCCTTCCTCCTAGTCTCCCCGCCACTTTCCTTCTCTCCCTACCCCCATCCCTGTCTCTCCCCCACCCAACTCACGTCCACACTAACTTCAACACCTTGGTCATACCAGCTGGAAGTCCCAAGCTCTTCGCCCTCCTGAATGCCACGGTCGAGGTGGTTTTCATCGCAAGCCCTCGTATTCATTTATGGCTTCTCTGCCTCATGGATTGTGGGAACCATTACTCCTGTTTACGAGGCTTTTCTCCTTCATAAATGTTTGGGTACACTAAGTGTATCACAGCCCCCTGAGATGCTCACATTCAACTCTGCCGGAATCTTATACATCGTTTTTACAAAGCTTATTATTTGTTATTCCAACCACTATTCCCTGTTTCTGTACAGCATTTCAACTTCTTTAAATAAGTGTACATGTGCGCCTGTTTGTATGTGTGCGTGTGGCATTGCGCTTATATCCATCCACACACAAACATATATATTTTCATATTTATATATGTGTGTCTGTGTATGGATGTGTGTGTGTCTTTACACGTGTTTTTGTATTTGTGTATATATAGATAGATATAGATATAAATACAGATATGTAGATATGTATTATATATTATACGGTTATGTATACGTAGACCAATATGTATATTTGTGTATATGTATATATATATATATATATATATATATATATATGTATATATATTACATATATATACTAACAAATGCCTACATTTATATAGAAAAACACATTACAGTATATAAATGTTCTGAATATATATATCATACACTTTTTTCTTACTTATAACACAAACATACTTACACTAAAACACCCACACATATTTGTGTATGTGTATAAACATACATATATATATATATATATATATATATATATATATATATATATATATATATACACATATGTGTGTGTATTGCCATCTCTCTTTCTATACATACACTCAAAAAAAAAAAAAAAAAAAAAAAAAAAAAAAAAAAAAAAAAAAAATATATAAATATATATATATATATATATATATATATATATATATATATATATATATATATACTGCATATATATGTATGTATGTATTTATGTATGTATATATGGGTCTGTATATATATCTATATAGCATATATCAGAATATACAAATACATCACTTTTTTTACTAAAAAAAAAAAAAAAAATCATATTATCAGTCTTTCCAATCATGTTTTATTCTACCTTAAAATTTTGCTTATCCCTCCCCCTTCCTTTTTCTCTTTCTTCTCTCTCTCTCTCTCTTTCTCTCTCTTTTTTTTTCTTATTCCCTTCTCTGTCTCTTTCTCTTTATTTTCTCCCTCTCTCCCTCCTTCTCTTTCTCTCTTTATTTTTTCCTTTTTCCTCTCTAAGTAACGATCTATCTTTCCACCTCTCTATCTCTTTCTATTTCAGATTACTTGAAATGTATTTTTTTCACCTTTTTTATTACACACAAAGATATATATCACATTCATATTAGAAAAAGTACACGTACTATATGTGACTAATCTATTCATTGATGATCATTTTCAGTGTTCAAATATATATAAAGGGAATATTTATTTGTATATACGTATATGCGTGCATGATTGGGTGTATACAGTGAAAACATGTTGGATTTCTGGATTTGTTTTTGATAAACTTAATTATTGTTCGAGAAAAATAAACACCCATTCTATGAAATACAAGAGAGACATTATTTCTTTTCGATTCTTTGAGATTAAACATCTGTCTGTGGTAAAACAGAAATGCATATAGTTGGTTCATCTTTTAATGTAATAAATGTCTATAAATAAATAGATACATTCTGATCAGCCGTCTTCGTCAATCAATTCTTACTGAGGGAATCCGTAGGAGCGCCTGGGTGCGGCATACTGGGGTCGTGGTGGGCTGTACACGGGAGTCTCAACGGACTCCTGTGACTCGGGGGCGGAGTACACGGGTCTGGGGGCGGCGTATTCGCGAGACTCCACGGAGTCATAGCGAGCCTCGCCCTCGTAGGTCACGTCGGCAACGTAGCCGTTGTCGCCATCCACGTAGTAGGTCACCTTCTGCAGGCGGCCGTCGGGGAGCTGCACGTAGTACGATCCCTGAGTATTGTCACCATCGCGGGACTCCTGCTGGCCGAAGTCGTTACCGGAATACTCGTCCTTCACAGCCCAGTTGAAGTCGTACTTGGCATCATCATACTCCACTGAGCCCTCGAAAGATCCCTAGGAAATACATTTCTCATTCAGTTAACAGCTAATGTAAATGCTACGTTGATACGGAAATTTGTTTAACATGATTGACAATTATTCACTGAAATTCTTCGAAGGAATGAAGCCTTTGAATGTATACAAACAAGGTATATCATGGTTTCCTTGTGCCCAACACTCACCTGTGGGGCGTTATAGGAATAGGTTGGTAGCTTATCTGCAGCAGCCACAGCCACCACACCGAGGAAGAAGAGTACCTGCAACCACAGCATAATACAGTAAAACAAGCATCATTACACTCGAGAATAGTAACATGACTGTCTTGCATTACAAATCACTTAAACTAAATTACCACGCACCTTAGTGTTCATTCTGGAGACCTAGTTGACACAGAACTGACCAAGCAAGGGAATCGTGCATACTTATATTGTGAGCCAAGTGACGTCACTATTCTACTATCTGTTACACCCGGAAAAAAACAGTGCGCTTGTCGCCCTTCAGATTTTTTGCTGTGTTCTGCCCACCCCCTCACCCTGTACCCTCCTTCCCCTTAGTCTCCCCGCCCCTTTCCTTCTCTCCCCACCCACTTCCCTGCCTCTCCATCTCTCTCTCTCTCTCATCCCCATCCTTGTCTCTCCCTCACCCAAATCACGTCCACTGTTACTTTTACACCTTGGTCATACCAGCTGGAAGTTAATAGTTCTTCGTCCTTCTGAATGCCACGGTCGAGGTGGTTTTCATCGCAAGCCTTCGTCATGATTTATGGCTTTTCTCCTTCATGAATGTTGGAATACATTATGTGTATTACTGCCAACTGAGATGCTCCCATTCAACTCTGCCGGAATCTTAGAATTTTTTTTGACCAAGCTCATTTATTTGTCATTCCAGTCACTATTCCCTCTTACTGTACGGCATTTCATTTTACTTCTTATGTATACATATGTATACACACACGAATAAATATATATTTTTAGATCTATATATTTATGTGTGTGTACACGTGTTTTTGTATTTTTGTATGTATAGAAAGATATAAATATGAATACAGATATGTAGATATGTATTATAAATTATACGTTTATGTATACGTACACCCATATGTATATTTGTAAATATATGTATATATATATATATATATGTGTGTGTGTGTGTGTGTGTGTGTGTGTGTGTGTGTGTGTGTGTGTCATACATGAATATATACAAATAAATTCCTATATCTATATAGAAAAATACATTATATAAATGTTCTGAACATATACATCATATATTTTGTTCTAATTTATAACACAAACATACTTGTACTAATACATCCACACATATGTGTGTCTGTGTGCGCGTGTGTGTGTGTAAACATACATACATACATATATATATATATATATATATATATATATGTGTGTGTGTGTGTGTGTGTGTGTGTGTGTGTGTGTGTGTGTGTGAATATATATCCATCTCTCTTTCTCTAAACACACCAACAGACAAACACTCAAAAAAAAAAAAAAAAGATAGAAAAAAAAATTATACATATGTATGTACGTATGTATATATGTGTGTGTATATGTATATCTATATAGCATATATCAAAATATACTAATACAGCATTTATATATAAGAGGAAGAATCATGTTTTATTCTACCTCTAAATTTTGATTTTCCCTCCCCTTTCCTCTCTCTCTTTCCTCTTTTTCTCTCTCTTTATTTTTCTTGCTCCCTTCTCTCTCTCTTTCTCTCATTCGTTTTCTCCCTCCCTCTCTCCTTCTCTTTCTCTTTCTTTTCTCTTTTCTCCTCTCTAAGTAACGATCTATCTTTACACCTCTCTATCTCTTTCTGCATCAGATTACTTGAAATGTCTTTTTTTTCTTCTTCTTTTATTACACTAAAAGACATATATCAATTTTAAAAATACACGTACTATATTTGACCAATTTATTCACTGATGATCATTTTCAGTGTTCAGATATATATAATGGGAATATGTATTGGTTTATACGTATATGCGTGCATGATTGGGTGTATACAGTAAAAACATATTGGATTTCTGGATTTTTTTAAAATCAACTACTGTATAGGAAAAGAAAAAAAATCTCACCCATTCTATGAAATTTAGGAGAGATATTATTTTTTTTCTATTCTTTGAGATGAAATATCGATCTGAGGTAAAATAGAAATGCATGTAGTTGGTTGAGCTTTTAATGTAATAAATGTCTATAAATAAATAGATACATTCTGATCAGCGGTCTTCGTCAATCCATTCTTACTGAGGGAATCCGTAGGAACGCCTGGGTGCGGCATACTGGGGTCGTGGTGGGCTGTACACGGGAGTCTCAACGGACTCGTGTGACTCGGGGGCGGAGTACACGGGTCTGGGGGCGGAGTACACGGGTCTGGGGGCGGCGTATTCGCGAGACTCCACCGAGTCATAGCGAGCCTCGCCCTCGTAGGTCACGTCGGCAACGTAGCCGTTGTCGCCATCCACGTAGTAGGTCACCTTCTGCAGGCGGCCGTCGGGGAGCTGCACGTAGTACGATCCCTCAGTGTTGTCACCATCGCGGGACTCTTGGTGGCCGAAGTCGTTACCGGAATACTCGTCCTTCACAGCCCAGTTGAAGTCGTACTTGGCATCATCATACTCTACAGAGTCCTCGAAAGATCCCTAAAAAATACATTTCCCATTCACTCAATTACTGATATGAATACTAAATTGATGTAGAGATTTGTATAGCAGCATGACGGAAAACAAGTATTCGTTGAAACTCTTCAACGCAATTAAGCATTAGCGAAGTATACTGACAATGTATATCACTTTTCTTGTGTCTAACACTCACCTGTGGAGCGTTATAGGAGTAGGTTGGTAGCTTATCTGCAGCAGCCACAGCCACCACACCGAGCAAGAAGAGGACCTGCAACCACATCATAATATAGTAAAACAAGCCTCAATACAGTCGGGAATAATTATAAAACTGTCTTGTGATACACACCACTCTTAGCCTAAATTACCACGCACCTTAGCGTTCATTCTGGAGACCTAGTTGACACAGAACTGACCAAGCAAGGAAATCGTGCGTACTTATATTGTGAGCCAAGTGACGTCACTCTTCTACTATTTGTTACATCCGGAAGAAAGCAGTGCGCTTGTCGCCCTTCAGATTTTTTGCTGTGTTCTGCCCACCCCCTCACCCTGTACCCTCCTTCTTCTTAGTCTCCCCGCCCCTTTCCTTCTCTCCCCACCCACTTCCCTGCCTCTCCCCCACCTCCATCTCTCTCTCTCTCTCTCTCATCCCCATCCCTGTCTTTCCATCACCCCACACACGTCCCCTATTACTTCACAACACCTTGGTCATACCAGCTGGAAGTTCCTAGCTCTTCGTCCATCTGAATGCCACGGTCGAGGTGGTTTTCATCGCAAGCGTTCGTCATGATTTATGGCTTTTCTCCTTCATGAATGTTGGAATACATTATGTGTATTACTGCCAACTGAGATGCTCACATTCAACTCTGTCGGAAATTAGATATCGGTTTTACCAAGCTCTTTATTTGTCATTCCAACCACTATTCCCTGTTACTGTAAAGCATTTCAGTCTACTTCTTTAAATAAGTGTACATGTGCGCCCTTTTGTATGTGTGTGTGGTATTGTGCTCATATGCATACACACACGAACATATATATATATATATATATATATATATATATATATATATATATATATATATATATATATATATATATTTTTTTTTTTTTTTTTTTTTTTTTTTTTTTTTTTTTTTATTTTTTTTATCTATACATATGTGTGTGGGTCTGTGTGTGTGTGTGTGTGTGTGTGCACGTGTTTTTGTATTTTTGTATGTATATATGTAGATATGTATTATATATTATACGTTTATGTTTATGTAGACCCACATGTATATATATAAATATATATGTATATATATATATATATATATATATATATATATATATATATCTTACATATATACACTAATAAATACCTATATCTATATAGAAGAACACATTATATAAATGTTCTGAACATATACATTATATACTTTTTTTCTTATTTATAACACAAACATACTTATATTAAAACACCCACACAAATTTGTGTATGCGTGCGTGTGTGTGTATAAACACACACACACACACACATACATATATATATATATATATATATATATATATATATATATATATATATATATATATACATACACATGTGTGAGTGTGTGTGTATTGCCATCTCCCTTTCTCTACACACACTCAAAAAAAAAGAAAAAAAAGAAAGAAAGAAGAAGAAAAAAAAAAAAAAGTCTCTCCTATCATGTTTTATTCTACCTCCAAATTTTGCTTATCCCTCCCCCTTCCTCTCTCTCTTTCCTCTCTCTCTCTTTCTCTCTCTTTATTTCTCTTACTCCCTTCTCTCTCTCTTTCTCTCTTTCTTTTTCTCCCTCTCTCTTTCCTTCTCTTTCTCTCTTTCTTTTCTCCTTTCTCCTCTCTAAGTAACGATCTATCTTTCCACCTCTCTATCTCTTTCTATTTCAATTTACTTGATCCCCCCCCCCCCTTTATATTACACACAAAGACATATATCACATTTATATGAAAAAACAATACATATACTATATGTGAGTAATTCATTCATTGATGATCATTTTCAGTGTTCAGATATATATAATGGGAATATGTATTTGCACAATCGTATATGCGTGCGTGATTGGGTGTATACAGTAAAAACATATTGGATTTCTGGATTTGTTTTACATAAACTTAAATATTGTTTCAAAAGAAAAAATCATCCATTCTCTGAAATGCAACAGACATTACTTCTTTCCGATTCTTTGAGATTAAACATCTGTCTGTGGTAAAACAGAAAAGCATATAGTTGGTTGAGCTTTTAATGTAATAAATGTCTATAAATAAATAGATACATTCTGATCAGCCGTCTTCGTCTATCAATTCTTACTGAGGGAATCCGTAGGAACGCCTGGGTGCGGCATACTGGGGTCGTGGTGGGCTGTACACGGGAGTCTCAACGGACTCGTGTGACTCGGGGGCGGAGTACACGGGTCTGGGGGCGGAGTACACGGGTCTGGGGGCGGCGTATTCGCGAGACTCCACCGAGTCATAGCGAGCCTCGCCCTCGTAGGTCACGTCGGCAACGTAGCCGTTGTCGCCATCCACGTAGTAGGTCACCTTCTGCAGGCGGCCGTCGGGGAGCTGCACGTAGTACGATCCCTCAGTGTTGTCACCATCGCGGGACTCCTGGTGGCCGAAGTCGTTACCGGAATACTCGTCCTTCACAGCCCAGTTGAAGTCGTACTTGGCATCATCATACTCCACGGAGTCCTCGAAAGATCCCTAGAAAATACATTTCCCATTCACTCAATTACTGATATGAATACTAAATTGATGTAGAGATTTGTATAGCAGCATGATTGAAAATAAGTATTCGTTGATACTCTTCAAATCAATTAAGCATTCAGAAGTATTGTGTCTAACACTCACCTGTGGAGCGTTATAGGAGTAGGTTGGTAGCTTATCTGCAGCAGCCACAGCCACAACACCGAGCAAGAAGAGGACCTGCAACCACATCATAATATAGTAAAACAAGCCTCAATACAGTCGGGAATAATTCTATAACTGTCTTGTGATACACACCACTCTTAGCCTAAATTACCACGCACCTTAGTGTTCATTCTGGAGACCTAGTTGACACACAACTGACCAAGCAAGGGATCCGTGCGTACTTATATTGTGAGCCAAGTGACGTCACTCTTCTACTATCTGTTACCCCCAGAAAAAAAAAACGGTGCGCTTGTCGCCCTTCAGATTTTTTTTTTTTTTTCTTTTTCTTCTGCCCACCCCCTCACCCTCTCCCTCCTTTCCTCCTAGTCTCCCCGCCGCTTTCCTTCTCTCCCCACCCCATCCCTGTCTCTCCCCCACCTAACTCACGTACACACTAACTTCAATACCTTGGTCATACCAGATGGAAGTCCCTAGCTCTTCGCCCTCCTGAATGTCACGGTCGAGGTGGTTTTCATCGCAAGCCTTCGTCATGATTTATGGCTTTTCTACCTCATGGATTATGGGAACCATTACTCCTGTTTACGTAGACTTTTCTCCTTCATAAATGTTTGGATACACTAAGTGTATCACAGCCCCCTGAGATGCTCACATTCAACTCTGCTGGAATCTTAGACCGTTTTTACCAAGCTCATTATTTGTTATTCCAACCACTATTCCCTGTTTCTGTACAGCATTTCAATCTACTTCTTTAAATAAGTGTACATGTGCGCCTGTTTGTATGTGTGCGTGTGGTATTGCGCTTATATCCATCCACACACGAACATATATATTTTCATATTTATATATGTGTGTCTGTGTATGGATGTGTGTGTGTCTTTACACGTGTTTTTGTATTTTTGTATGTATATATAGATATAGATATAAATACAGATATGTAGATATGTATTATATATTATACGTTTATGTATACGTAGACCAATATGTATATTTGTGTATATATATATATATATATATATATATATATATATATATATATATATATATATATATATATATATATATATATATATATATATATATGTATATATATTACATATATATACTAACAAATGCCTACATCTATATAGAAAAACACATTACAGTATATAAATGTTCTGAATATATACATCATACACTTTTTTCTTACTTATAACACAAATATACTTACACTAAAACACCCACACATATTTGTGTGTGTATGTGTATAAACATACATATACATATATATATATATATACATATATATATATATATATACACACACACACACATATATGTATGTGTGTGTGTGTATTGCCATCTCTCTTTCTATACATACACTCAAAAAAAAAAAAAAAAAAAAAAAAAAAAAAAAAAAAAAAAAAAAAAAAAAAAAATTATATATATATATATATATATATATATATATATATATATATATATATACTGTATATATATGTATGTATGTATTTATGTATGTATATATGTGTCTGTATATGTATATCTATATAGCATATATCAGCATATACAAATACATCACTTTTTTACAAAAAAAAAAAAAAAAATCATATTATCGTTCTCTCCAATCGTGTTTTATACTACCTTAAAATTTTGCTTATCCTTCCCCCTTCCTTTTTATCTTTCTTCTCTCTCTCTCTCTTTCTCTCTCTTTTTTTTTTTTTTTTCTTACTCCCTTCTCTGTCTCTTTCACTTTATTTTTTCCCTCTCTCCCTCCTTCTCTTTCTCTCTTTATTTTTTCCTTTCTCCTCTCTAAGTAACGATCTATCTTTCCACCTCTCTATCTCTTTCTATTTCAGATTACTTGAAATGTTTTTGTTTGTTTTGTTTTTTCCCTTTTTACTACACACAAAGACATATATCACATTCATATTAGAAAAAGTACACGTACTATATGTGACTAATTCATTCATTGATGATCATTTTCAGTGTTCAAATATATATAAAGGGAATATTTATTTGTATATAAGTATATGCGTGCGTGATTGGGTGTATACAGTAAAAACATATTGGATTTCTGGATTTGTTTTTGATAAACTTAAATATTGTTTAAAAAAAATAATCACCCATTCTATGAAATACAAGAGAGACATTATTTCTTTTCGATTCTTTGAGATTAAACATCTGTCTCTGGTAAAACAGAAATGCATATAGTTGGTTGAGCTTTTAATGTAATAAATGTCTATAAATAAATAGATACATTCTGATCAGGGTCTTCAGTAATCCATCCTTACTGAGGGAATCCGTAGGAACGCCTGGGTGCGGCATACTGGGGTCGTGGTGGGCTGTACACGGGAGTCTCAACGGACTCGTGTGATTCGGGGGCGGAGTACACGGGTCTGGGGGCGGCGTATTCGCGAGACTCCACGGAGTCATAGCGAGCCTCGCCCTCGTAGGTCACGTCGGCAACGTAGCCGTTGTCGCCATCCACGTAGTAGGTCACCTTCTGCAGGCGGCCGTCGGGGAGCTGCACGTAGTACGATCCCTGAGTGTTGTCACCATCGCGGGACTCCTGGTGGCCGAAGTCGTTACCGGAATACTCGTCCTTCACAGCCCAGTTGAAGTCGTACTTAGCATCATCATACTCCACTGAGTCCTCGAAAGATCCCTAGAAAATACATTTCTCATTCAGATAACAAATAATTTAAATGCTACGTCCATACGGAAATTTGTATAACAACATGAATGACAATTATTCACTGAAATTCTTCGAAGAAATGAAACCTTTGAAATTATACAAACAAGGTATATCATGGTTTCCTTGTGCCCAACACTCACCTGTGGGGCGTTATAGGAGTAGGTTGGTAGCTTATCTGCAGCAGCCACAGCCACCACACCGAGCAAGAAGAGGACCTGCAACCACAGCATAATATAGTAAAACAGGCATCATTACACTCGAGAATAGCAACATGACTATCTTGCATTACAAATCACTTCAACTAAATTACCACGCACCTTAGTGTTCATTCTGGAGATCTAGTTGACACACAACTGACCAAGCAAGGGAATCGTGCGTACTTATATTGTGAGCCAAGTGACGTCACTCTTCTACTATCTGTTACCCCCGGAAAAAAAAAGTGCGCTTGTCGCCCTTCTGATTTTTTGTTGTGTTCTGCCCACCCCCTCACCCTGTACCCTCCTTCCTCCTAGTCTCCCCGCTCCTTTCCTTCTCTCCCCACCCACTTCCCTGCCTCTCCATCTTTCTCTCTCTCTCTCATCCCCATCCTTGTCTCTCCCCCACCCAAATCACCTCCACACTAACTTCAACACCTTGGTCATACCAGCTGGAAGTCCCTAGCTCTTCGCCCTCCTGAATGCCACGGTCGAGGTGGTTTTCATCGCAAGCCTTCGTCATGATTTATGGCTTCTCTGCCTCATGAATTGTGGGAACCATTACTCCTGTTTACGTAGGCTTTTCTCCTTCATAAATGTTTGGATACACTAAGTGTATCACAGCCCCCTGAGATGCTCACATTCAACTCTGCTGGAATCTTAGACATCGTTTTTACCAAGCTCATTATTTCTCATTCCAACCACTATTCCCTGTTACTGTACAGTATTTCAGTCTACTTCTTTAAATAAGTGTATATGTGCGCCTGTTTGTATGTGTGTGTGGTATTGTGCTTATATGCATCCACACACGAACATATACATTTTCATATCTATATATGTGTGTGTGTCTGTGTATGTGTGTGTGTGTTTACACGTGTTTTTGTATTTTTGTATGTATAGATAGATATAAATATAAATACAGATATGTAGATATGTATTATATATTATACGTTTATGTATACGTAGGCCTATATGTATATTTGTAAATATATGTGTATATGTATATATATAATATATATATATATATACATATATATATATAATACATGTATAGATACAAATAAATGCCTATATCTATATAGGAAAACACATTATATAAATGTTCTGGACATAAACATCATATATTTTTTTCTTATTTATAACATAAACATACTTATACTAAAACACCCACATATTTTTGTGTATGTGTGCGTGTATGTGTGTAAGCACACACACACATATATGTATATATATATATATATATATATATATATTTATATGTATATGTGTAAGTGTAGGTATTGCCATCTATCTTACTCTACGCACACCAACAGAACACACTCACGAAAAAAAAAAAAAAAAAAAAAAAAATATATATATATATATATATATATATATATATATATATATATATATATATATATATATATATATATATAGTATATATCAGAATATACAAGTACATCACTTTTATACTAAAAAAATCATATTATCAGTCTCTCCTATCATGTTTCATTCTACCTCCAAATTTTGCTTATCCCTCCCCCTTCCTTTCTCTCTTTCTTTTCTTTCTTTCTTTTTCTTACTCCCTTCTCTCTCTTTCTTTTTCTTACCCCTTTCTCTCTCTTTCTTTTCTCCTTTCTCCTCTCTAAGTAACGATCTATCTTTCCACATCTCTATCTCTTTCTATTTCAGATCACTTGAAATGTTTATTTTTCATTTTTATTAAACACAAACACATATCTCACATTTTCATTAGAAAAAAATACACGTACTTTATGTGACTAATTTATTCATTGATGATCATTTTCAGTGTTCAGATATATATAATGGGAATATGTATTTGTACAATCGTATATGCGTGCGTGATTGGGTGTATACAGTAGAAGCATATGGGATTTCGGGATTTGTTTTAGATAAACTTAAATATTGTTTAAGAAAAAAAATCACCCATTCTCTGAAATTCAAGAGACATTACTTCTTTTCGATGCTTTGAGATGAATATGGGTCTGTGGTAAAACAGAAATGCATATAGTTGGTTGAGCTTTTAATGTAATAAATGTCTATAAATAAATAGATACATTCTGATCAGCTGTCTTCGTCTATCCATTCTTACTGAGGGAATCCGTAGGAACGCCTGGGTGCGGCATACTGGGGTCGTGGTGGGCTGTACACAGGAGTCTCAACGGACTCATGTGACTCGGGGGCGGAGTACACGGGTCTGGGGGCGGAGTACACGGGTCTGGGGGCGGCGTATTCGCGAGACTCCACCGAGTCATAGCGAGCCTCGCCCTCGTAGGTCACGTCGGCAACGTAGCCGTTGTCGCCATCCACGTAGTAGGTCACCTTCTGCAGGCGGCCGTCGGGGAGCTGCACGTAGTACGATCCCTCAGTGTTGTCACCATCGCGGGACTCCTGCTGGCCGAAGTCGTTACCGGAATACTCGTCCTTCACAGCCCAGTTGAAGTCGTACTTGGCATCATCATACTCCACTGAGCCCTCGAAAGATCCCTAGGAAATACATTTCTCATTCAGTTAACAGCTAATGTAAATGCTACGTTGTTACGGAAATTTGTTTAACATGATTGACAATTATTCACTGAAATTCTTCGAAGTATTGAAGCCTTTGAAAGTATACAAACAAGGTATATCATGGTTTCCTTGTGCCCAACACTCACCTGTGGGGCGTTATAGGAGTAGGTTGGTAGCTTATCTGCAGCAGCCACAGCCACCACACCGAGGAAGAAGAGTACCTGCAACCACAGCATAATACAGTAAAACAAGCATCATTACACTCGAGAATAGTAACATGACTGTCTTGCATTACAAATCACTTAAACTAAATTACCACGCACCTTAGTGTTCATTCTGGAGATCTAGTTGACACAGAACTGACCAAGCAAGGGAATCGTGCATACTTATATTGTGAGCCAAGTGACGTCACTCTTCTACTATCTGTTACACCCGGAAAAAAACGGTGCGCTTGTCGCCCTTCAGATTTTTTGTTGTGTTCTGCCCACCCTCTCACACTGTACCCTTCTTCCTCCTAGTCTCCCCGCCCCTTTCCTTCTCTCCCCAACCCCACCCCTGTCTTTCCATCACCCAACTCACGTCTACAATTACTTCAACACCTTGCTCATTACAGCTGAAAGTCCCAAGCTCTTCGCCCTCCTGAATGCCACGGTCGAGGTGGTATTCATCGCAAGACTTCGTCATGATTTATGGCTTTTCTGCCTCACGGATTCTGGGAACCATTACTCCTGTTTACGCATAATAATCGTATATTTTAGCTAATTGAATTTAATTCTGGCTGCAATCTAAGTTATCAATCTTACCCCATTTTATCCTTTATTTTAATTCCATCCACTATGTTCTGTTACTGTACAGCAATTAAATTCATTTCTCTGAATAAGTGTATATGTGCGACTTTTATGTGTGTGCTTGTGGTTTTGTGCTCATATGTATCCATATACAATACATGTGTGTATATATGTAAAAATGTGTATATTTATGAATGCATATATGTGTGTTTGCGTATACAGATTGATGCAAATATAGATATAGATATACTGATATGTATTATATAGTATACGAATATGTATATATATGTATGAAAAATATATCTGTGTGTGTATATCATGCAAGTGTGTAGACATACATATGTGTGATTATATATGTATATATATATATGTATATATACATATATGTGTGTGTGTGTTTGGTGTGTAAACACACATTTCCATTTTCTTTTTATGTGCATTATATATTGGAATTTTGTTTTATGAAACATGCTAGCTATATATGTGTGTACATATACATACAAATATATATACACACATATATATGTTTAAATCTAATTTTTATTAGTTTATACATATAAATAACCATTATACTTATGAAATCATTTAATCAGTCGCTCCAATCGTCTTTAATTATTTCTAACTTCAAATTATGCTCATATCCGCCTCCTCTTCCCTCTCTATTTATCCATCTATTTGTCTCTTCCCCATCTCTTTCTCTTTCAAAATAGTTGAAATTCTTGTTACACACAAAAGCGAATAATACATCTTCATAAGAATGCATACGGTATAGGAGTAATCTCTCGTATATTTATCCATTAATGGGCATTTTCAGTATTCAGAATTATATAAGGGAATGTGAATTTGTGTGCGTAAGTATATATGTATATGCGTCCGTGGTTGGGTGTGCCAAACCAGGCAAAATTATGGATTTGTCATAGATGAACTGAGCTACTGTATGAAAAAAATAAATTTCTCATTCCATGAAATTCAAGAGAGATGTTATTTCTTCTTTCTCGATTTCCCTGAGAATATTTTATATACGTACAAAAATTTCGGTTGGTGATAAAATAGAAATACATGTATTCTGTTGAACTTTTAATGTAATAAGATCCATAAATAAATAGATACATTCTGATCAGCCGTCTTCGTCAATCCATTCTTACTGAGGGAATCCGTAGGAACGCCTGGGTGCGGCATACTGGGGTCGTTGTGAGCTGTACACACACACATATATATATAAGTGTGTGTGTGTTTGTGTACATATACATACCTATCTGGTATATATCAGACTATAAAAACACATAACCTGTGTGATAGAGAATGTTTTATTCTACCTTCAAATTTTGCTCATCCCTCCCCCTTTCTTTCTCTTTCTTCTCTCTCTCTTTCTTTCTTTATCTCTCTTTCTCTTACTCCCTTCTCTCTCTCTATTTCTTTTACTCCCTTCTCTCACTCTCTCTCTTTCTCTTATTCCCTTCTCTATCTCTCTTTCTTTCCCTCTCTCTTACTCCTTTCTCTCTCTCTCTCTTTCTCTTTCTCTTTCTCTTCTTCTTTCTCTCCTTCTCTTTCTCTCTTTCCTTTCTCTTTTCTCCTAAGTATCGATCTATTTTCCAGCTCTCTTTCTCTTTCGGTTTCAGATTACTTGAAATGTTTTGTTTTTGTTTTTCCTTTTTATTACACACAAAGACATATATCACTTTCATATTAGAAAAAATACATGTACACTATATGTGACTAATTTATTAATTGATGATAATTTTCAGTATTCAGATATATATAATGGAAATATTTATTTGTATATATGTATATGCGTACATGATTGGGTGTATAGAGTAAAAACAGATTGGATTTCTGGATTTGTTTCAGATAACCTTAAATATTGTTCAAGAAAAAAACAATCACCTATTCTATGAAATTCAAGAGACATTATTTCTTTTCGATTCTTTGAGATAAAATATCTGTCTGAGGTAAAACAGAAAAGCATATAGTTGGTTGAGCTTTTAATGTAATAAATGTCTATAAATAAATAGATACATTCTGATCAGCGGTCTTCGTCAATCCATTCTTACTGAGGGAATCCGTAGGAACGCCTGGGTACGGCATACTGGGGTCGTGGTGGGCTGTACACGGGAGTCTCGACGGACTCGTGTGACTCGGGGGCGGAGTACACGGGTCTGGGGGCGGCGTATTCGCGAGACTCCACCGAGTCATAGCGAGCCTTGCCCTCGTAGGTCACGTCGGCAACGTAGCAGATAAATTTAAATAATGTTTAAGAAAAAAAAATCACCTATTCTATGAAATTCAAGAGACATTACTTTTTTCTATTCTTTGAGATGAAATATCTGTCTGTGGTAAAACAGAAACGCATATAGTTGGTTGAGCTTTTAATGTAATAAATGTCTATAAATAAATAGATACATTCTGATCAGCCGTCTTCATCAATCCATTCTTACTGAGGGAATCCGTAGGAACGCCTGGGTGCGGCATACTGGGGTCGTGGTGGGCTGTACACGGGAGTCTCAACGGACTCTTCCGACTCGGGGGCGGAGTACACGGGTCTGGGGGCGGGGTATTCGCGAGACTCCACCGAGTCATAGCGAGCCTCGCCCTCGTAGGTCACGTCGGCAACGTAGCCGTTGTCGCCATCCACGTAGTAGGTCACCTTCTGCAGGCGGCCGTCGGGGAGCTGCACGTAGTACGATCCCTCAGTGTTGTCACCATCGCGGGACTCCTGGTGGCCGAAGTCGTTACCGGAATACTCGTCCTTCACAGCCCAGTTGAAGTCGTACTTGGCATCATCATACTCCACTGAGTCCTCGAAAGATCCCTAGAAAAAAACATTTCCCATTCACTCAATTACGGATATGAATACTAAATTGATGCAGATATTTATATAGCAGCATGATTGAAAACAAGTATTCGTTGAATTTCTTCAAAGCAATTAAGCATTCGGAAGTATACTGACAATATATATCATTTTTCTTGTCTCTAACACTCACCTGTGGAGCGTTATAGGAGTAGGTTGGTAGCTTATCTGCAGCAGCCACAGCCACCACGCCGAGCAAGAAGAGGACCTGAAACAACATCATTATATAGTAAAACAAGCCTCAATACAGTCGGGAATAATTCTAAAACTGTCTTGTGACACACACCACTCTTAGCCTAAATTACCACGCACCTTAGTGTTCATTCTGGAGATCTAGTTGACACAGAACTGACCAAGCAAGGGAATCGTGCGTACTTATATTGTGAGCTAAGTGACGTCACTCTTCTACTATCTGTTACACCCGGAAAAAAACGGTGCGCTTGTCGCCCTTCAGATTATTTGCTGTGTTCTGCCCACCCCCTCACCCTGTACCCTCCTTCCTCTTAGTCTCCCCGCCCCTTTCCTTCTCTCCCCACCCACTTCCCTGCCTCTCCATCTCTCTCTCTCATCCCCATCCTTGTCTCTCCCTCACCCAAATCACGTCCACTGTTACTTTTACACCTTGGTCATACCAGCTGGAAGTTAATAGTTCTTCGTCCTTCTGAATGCCACGGTCGAGGTGGTTTTCATCGCAAGCCTTCGTCATGATTTATGGCTTTTCTCCTTCATGAATGTTGGAATACATTATGTGTATTTCTGCCAACTGAGATGCTCCCATTCAACTCTGCCGGAATCTTAGAATTTTTTTTTACCAAGCTCATTTATTTGTCATTCCAGTCACTATTCCCTCTTACTGTACGGCATTTCATTTTACTTCTTATGTATACATATGTATACACACACGAATAAATATATATTTTTAGATCTATATCTTTATGTGTGTGTGTGTGTGTACACGTGTTTTTGTATTTTTGTATATATAGAAAGATATAAATATGAATACAGATATGAAGATATGTATTATGCATTATACATTTATGTATACGTAGACCCATATGTATATTTGTGTGTGTATGTATATATATATATATATATATATATATATATATATATATATATATATATATCATATATGTATATCTATACAAATAAATGCCTTTATCTATATAAAAAAAATCACATTATATAAATGTTTTGAACATATACCTCATATATTTTTTTCTTATTTATAACACAAACATATTTATACTGAAACACAAATATTTGTGTATGTGTTTATATATATATATATATATATATATATATATATATATATATATATATATATATATATAAACATATATATCTGTGTGTGTGTGTGTATGTGTTCGTGTGTGTGTATTGCCATCTATCTTTCTCTACACACACCAACAGACAAATATAGTCATATATATATATATATATATATATATATATATATATATATATATATGTGTGTGTGTGTGTGTGTGTGTGTGTGTGTGTGTGTGTGTATATATACATATATATGTGTGTATATATGTAAGTATGTATATTTATATATACACATATATGTATGTATATATATATATATATATATATATATATATATATATATATATATATATATATATGTGTGTGTGTGTGTGATTGTATATATATACCTATATAGTATATATCAGAATATACAAATATATAACCTTTATACTAAAAAAATCATATTATCAGTCTCTCCTATCATGTTTTATTCTACCTTCAAATTTTACTTATCCCTCCCGCTTCCTCTCTCTCTTTCTTCTCTCTCTTTCTCTCACTTTCTTTTTCTTACTCCCTCCTCTATCTCTATCTCTCTCTTTCACTCTTTCTCTTTCTGTCCCTCTCTCTCTCATTCTCTTTCTTTCTTTTCTCCTTTCTCCTCTCTAAGTAACGATCTCTTTCCACCTCTCTATCTCTCTCTCTTTCAGATAACTTGAAATGTTTATTTTTCCTTTTAATTACACACGAAGACATATATCACATTTATATTAGGAAAAAATACACGTACTATATGTGAGTCATTTATTCATTGATGATCATTTTCAGTGTTCAGATATATATAATGGGAATATGTATTTGTACAATCGTATATGCGTGCGTGATTGGGTGTATACAGTACAAACATAATGGATTTCTGGATTTGTTTCAGATAAACTTAAATATTGTTCAAGAAAAAAAAAATCATCTCTTCTATGAAATTCAAGAGACATTACTTTTTTCGATTCTTTGGGATGAAATATAGGTCGGTGGTAAGACAGAAATGCATATAGTTGGTTGAGCTTTTAATGTAATCAACGTCTATAAATAAATAGATACATTCTGATCAGCGGTCTTCGTCTATCAATTCTTACTGAGGGAATCCGTAGGAACGCCTGGGTGCGGCATACTGGGGTCGTGGTGGGCTGTACACGGGAGTCTCAACGGACTCATGTGACTCGGGGGCGGAGTACACGGGTCTGGGGGCGGCGTATTCGCGAGACTCCACCGAGTCATAGCGAGCCTCGCCTTCGTAGGTCACGTCGGCAACGTAGCCGTTGTCGCCATCCACGTAGTAGGTCACCTTCTGCAGGCGGCCGTCGGGGAGCTGCACGTAGTACGATCCCTGAGTGTTGTCACCATCGCGGGACTCCTGCTGGCCGAAGTCGTTACCGGAATACTCGTCCTTCACAGCCCAGTTGAAGTCGTACTTGGCATCATCATACTCCACTGAGTCCTCGAAAGATCCCTAGAAAATACATTTTCCATTCACTTAATTACTGATATGAATACTACATTGATGCAGAGATTTGTATAGCAGCATGATTGAAAACAAGTAATCGTTGGATATCTTCAAAGCAATTAAGCATCACTTTTCTTGTGTCTAACACTCACCTGTGGAGCGTTATAGGAGTAGGTTGGTAGCTTATCTGCAGCAGCCACAGCCACCACAACGAGCAAGAAGAGGACCTGCAACCACATTATGTTATAGTAAAACAAGCATCATTACAGTCGGGAATAGTAACATGACTGTCTTACATTACAAATCAGTTAAACTATTACCACGCACCTTAGCGTTCATTCTGGAGATCTAGTTGACACAGAACTGACCAAGCAAGGGGAATCGTACGTACTTATATTGTGAGCTAAGTGACGTCACTCTTCTACTATCTGTTACACCCGGAAAAAAACGGTGCGCTTGTCGCCCTTCAGATTTTTTGTTGTGTTCTGCCCACCCCCTCACCCTGTACCCTCCTTCCTCCTAGTCTCCCCGCCCCTTTCCTTCTCTCCCCACCCACTTCCCTGCCTCTACCCCACCTCCATTTCTCTCTCTCTCTCTCATCCCCATCCTTGTCTTCCCATCACCCAACACACGTCTCCTAATACTTCACAACACTTTGGTCATACCAGCTGTAAGTTAATAGTTCTTCGTCCTTCTGAATGCCACGGTCGAGGTGGTTTTCATCGCAAGCCTTCGTCATGATTTATGGCTTTTCTCCTTCATGAATGTTGGAATACATTATGTGCCAACTGAGATGCTCCCATTCAACTCTGCCGGAATCTTAGAATTTTTTTTTACCAAGCTCATTTATTTGTCATTCGAGTCACTATTCCCTCTTACTGTACGGCATTTCATTTTACTTCTTATATATACATATGTATACACACACGAATAAATATATATTTTTAGATCTATATATTTATGTGTGTGTACACGTGTTTTTGTATTTTTGTATGTATAGAAAGATATAAATATGAATACAGATATGTAGATATGTATTATAAATTATACGTTTATGTATACGTACACCCATATGTATATTTGTAAATATATGTATATATATACATATATATATATATATATATATATATATATATGTGTGTGTGTGTGTGTGTGTGTGTGTGTGTGTCATACATGAATATATACAAATAAATTCCTATATCTATATAGAAAAATACATTATATAAATGTTCTGAACATATACATCATATATTTTGTTCTAATTTATAACACAAACATACTTGTACTAATACATCCACACATATGTGTGTCTGTGTGCGCGTGTGTGTGTGTAAACATACATACATACATACATATATATATATATATATATATATATATATATATATATATATATATATGTGTGTGTGTGTGTGTGTGTGTGTGTGAATATATATCCATCTCTCTTTCTCTAAACACACCAACAGACACACACTCAAAAAAAAGAAAAAAGATAGAAAAAAAAATTATACATATGTATGTACGTATGTATATATGTGTGTGTATATGTATATCTATATAGCATATATCAAAATATACTAATACAGCATTTATATATAAAAGGAAGAATCATGTTTTATTCTACCTCTAAATTTTGATTTTCCCTCCCCTTTCCTCTCTCTCTTTCCTCTTTTTCTCTCTCTTTATTTTTCTTGCTCCCTTCTCTCTCTCTTTCTCTCATTCGTTTTCTCCCTCCCTCTCTCCTTCTCTTTCTCTTTCTTTTCTCTTTTCTCCTCTCTAAGTAACGATCTATCTTTACACCTCTCTATCTCTTTCTGCATCAGATTACTTGAAATGTCTTTTTTTTTCTTCTTCTTTTATTACACTAAAAGACATATATCAATTTTAAAAATACACGTACTATATTTGACCAATTTATTCACTGATGATCATTTTCAGTGTTCAGATATATATAATGGGAATATGTATTGGTTTATACGTATATGCGTGCATGATTGGGTGTATACAGTAAAAACATATTGGATTTCTGGATTTTTTTAAAATCAACTACTGTATAGGAAAAGAAAAAAAAAATCTCACCCATTCTATGAAATTTAGGAGAGATATTATTTTTTTTCTATTCTTTGAGATGAAATATCGATCTGAGGTAAAACAGAAATGCATGTAGTTGGTTGAGCTTTTAATGTAATAAATGTCTATAAATAAATAGATACATTCTGATCAGCCGTCTTCGTCTATCCATTCTTACTGAGGGAATCCGTAGGAACGCCTGGGTGCGGCATACTGGGGTCGTGGTGGGCTGTACACGGGAGTCTCAACGGACTCGTGTGACTCGGGGGCGGAGTACACGGGTCTGGGGGCGGCGTATTCGCGAGACTCCACCGAGTCATAGCGAGCCTCGCCCTCGTAGGTCACGTCGGCAACGTAGCCGTTGTCGCCATCCACGTAGTAGGTCACCTTCTGCAGGCGGCCGTCGGGGAGCTGCACGTAGTACGATCCCTCAGTGTTGTCACCATCGCGGGACTCTTGGTGGCCGAAGTCGTTACCGGAATACTCGTCCTTCACAGCCCAGTTGAAGTCGTACTTGGCATCATCATACTCTACAGAGTCCTCGAAAGATCCCTAAAAAATACATTTCCCATTCACTCAATTACTGATATGAATACTAAATTGATGTAGAGATTTGTATAGCAGCATGACGGAAAACAAGTATTCGTTGAAACTCTTCAACGCAATTAAGCATTAGCGAAGTATACTGACAATGTATATCACTTTTCTTGTGTCTAACACTCACCTGTGGAGCGTTATAGGAGTAGGTTGGTAGCTTATCTGCAGCAGCCACAGCCACCACACCGAGCAAGAAGAGGACCTGCAACCACATCATAATATAGTAAAACAAGCCTCAATACAGTCGGGAATAATTATAAAACTGTCTTGTGATACACACCACTCTTAGCCTAAATTACCACGCACCTTAGCGTTCATTCTGGAGACCTAGTTGACACACAACTGACCAAGCAAGGGAATCGTACGTACTTATATTGTGAGCCAAGTGACGTCACTCTTCTACTATCTGTTACATCCGGAAGAAAGCAGTGCGCTTGTCGCCCTTCAGATTTTTTGCTGTGTTCTGCCCACCCCCTCACACCGTACCCTCCTTCCTCTTAGTCTCCCCGCCCCTTTCCTTCTTTCCCCACCCACATCCCTGCCTCTCCCCCACCTCCATCACTCTCTCTCTCATCCCCATCCCTGTCTTCCCCTCCCCCAACACACGTCCCCTTTTACTTCACAACACCTTGGTCATACCAGCTGCAAGTTAATAGTTCTTCGTCCTTCTCAATGCCACGGTCGAGGTGGTTTTCATCGCAAGCCTTCGTCATGATTTATGGCTTTTCTCCATGAATGTTGGAATACATTATGTGTATCACAGCCCCTTGAGATGCTTACATTCAACTCTGCCGGAATCTTTGACATCTTTTTTACCAAGCTCATTATTTGTTATTCCAGTCATTATTCCCGCTTACTGTACGGCATTTCAGTCTACTTATGTATACATATGTATACACACACGAACAAATATATATTTTTAGATCTATATATTTATGTGTGTGTACACGTGTTTTTGTATTTTTCTATGTATAGAAATATATAAATATGAATACAGATATGTAGATATGTATTATAAATTGTACGTTTATGTATACGTAGACCCATATGTATATTTGTGTATATATATATATATATATATATATATATATGTATATATATATATATATCATATATGTATATATATACAAATAAATGTCTATATATATATATAGAAAAACACATTATACAAATGTTCTGAACATATACCTCATACATTTTTTTCTTATTTATAACACAAACATATTTATACTGAAACACCCACACATATTTGTGTATGTGTGTATAAATATAAATATATATATATATATATATATATACATATATATATATATATATATATATATATATATATGTGTGTGTGTGTGTGTGTGTGTGTGTGCGTATGTGCGTATTGTCATCTATCTTTCTCTACACACACCAACGGACAAAAACACTCAGGTATATATACATATATATATATATATATATATATATATATATATATATATATATATATATATATATATATATATATATGCAAGTATGTATATCTATATATACATATATATGTATGTATGTACATATGTGTGATTGTGTATATATATATACCTATATAGTATATATCAGAATATACAAATACATAACCTTTATACTAAAAAAAAATGATATTATCAGTCTCTCCTATCATGTTTTATTCTACCTTCAAATTTTACTTATCACTCCCACTTCCTCTTTCTTTTCTCCTTTCTCCTCTCTAAGTATCGATCTCTTTCCACCTCTCTATCTCTCTCTGTTTCAGATTACTTGAAATGTTTATTTGTCCTTTTATTTACACACAAAGACATATATCACATTTATATTAGAAAAAGTACACGTACTATATGTGACTAATTTATTCATTGATGATCATTTTCCGTGTTCAGATATATATAATGGAAATATGTATTTGTACAATCGTATATGCGTGCGTGGTTGAGTGTATACAATAAAAAAAAACATATTGGATTTCTGGATTTGTTTCAGATAAACTTAAATATTGTTCATGAAAAAACAATCACTTATTCTATGAAATTCAAGAGACATTACATTTTTTTCCATTCTTTGAGATGAAATATAGGTCGGTGGTAGGACAGAAATGCATATAGTTGGTTGAGCTTTTAATGTAATAAATGTCTATAAATAAATAGATACATTTTGATCAGCGGTCTTCGACAATCCATTCTTACTGAGGGAATCCGTAGGAACGCCTGGGTGCGGCATACTGGGGTCGTGGTGGGCTGTACACGGGAGTCTCAACGGACTCGTGTGACTCGGGGGCGGAGTACACGGGTCTGGGGGCGGCGTATTCGCGAGACTCCACCGAGTCATAGCGAGCCTCGCCCTCGTAAGTCACGTCGGCAACGTAGCCGTTGTCGCCATCCACGTAGTAGGTCACCTTCTGCAGGCGGCCGTCGGGGAGCTGCACGTAGTACGATCCCTCAGTGTTGTCACCATCGCGGGACTCCTGCTGGCCGAAGTCGTTACCGGAATACTCGTCCTTCACAGCCCAGTTGAAGTCGTACTTGGCATCATCATATTCCATGGAATCTTCGAATGATTCCTAAAATGCAGATATTTGTTTAGCAGTCATCAGATAATCTAAATCCCAAAATTATTCGGTACATAACATAATTACCTACAATCTTTCTTCATCAAAAATCTTTAAAAAAAATCAATAATCTTTGAAAGTCTACGGATGATATATATCATGATGTTTCATTCCCAACCCTCACCTGTGGGGTGCCATAGGAGTACGTTGGCAGCTTATCTGCCGCAGCCACAGCCACCACGCCGAGCAAGAAGAGGACCTGCAACCATATCTTGCTAAAATGAGCGTTATCACACTCTGGAATAATTACATGATTGTCCTGAATTACACACTAATCTTAAACCTAATTGCCACGCACCTTAGCGTTCATTCTGGAGACCTAGTTGACACAGAACTGACCAAGCATGGGGATCATACGTATTTATAGTGTGAGCCAAGTGACGTCACTCTTCTACTAGTTGTTACAACCGGGAAAAAAACAGTGCGCTTGTCGCCCTTCATTTTTTTTTTTTTTTTTTTTTTATAGCCCCTTATTCTATTTTACCTTCGGTCGCTTTCTTCACGACCGTTTTTCTTAACTCTACTCGCTTCTTTTCTCTTTCTCTTTTCACTCTTCTCTCTTTTTCTCTCTTTCTTTTCACTCTACTCTTTCTTAATCTCCATTTTCTTTTTTCTTTTTTCTTTTTTCTCTATCATTCTTCATTCTTCATTCTTCTCTCTTCATTCTTCTCTCTCTCTCTCTTCATTTTTTTTTCTCTTCATTAATCGCCCTCTTTTCACTCTTATCTTTCTTTCTTCATCTCTCTCTTCATTCTTCTCTCTCTCTTCTCTCCATAAGTTCATAGCTCTTCGTCCTCTTGAATGCCAAGGTCGAGCTGGTTTTCATTACAAGCCTTCGTCATGACTGATGGCTTTTCTTCATGGTCGACAGGAGTCGTCTCTGGTTTTGTCAATATTTGGTTAGTGTATTTTAGAACCTGGAGTTGCTCTCATTTTCTTATTTACCACCATCTTTACGTTATTATTTTTTCCACGTCCAGTTGCTTGCCTGTGTTATTACATGTATACCTGTAGACCTGTGTACATATACTAGTGTGTGTATATATGTGTGTGTGTGTGTGTGTATGCATATATATATATGTGTGTGTGTGTGTGTGTGTGTGTATACATACATACATATGCATATGTATATATATACATATAAATATGTACATATATAAATTTATATTTATATACACATATATGTATATATATATATATATATATATATATATATATATATATATATATATATGTATGTATATGTGTGTGTGTGTGTGTATGTATGTATGTATGTATGTATGTATGTATGTATGATATAGAAACGTAATAGAGTATATATACATACAATCGGCAATACAGTTTATATGCATATATGTGGTATATATATATATGTATATATATATATATATATATATATATATATATATATATATATATGTATATATAAATATATATATATATATATATATATATATATATATTTATATATATATATATATATATAATATATATATGTATACATATATATATATATATATATATATATATATTATATATATATATATATATATATATATATATATGTACATACATTATATGCATATATATATGTATATACATATTGTATATACATATATATAATATATATATATAATATATATATATATATATATATATATGGATATATATATATATATATATATATATATATGTATGTATACATATATATAATATATATATATATATATATATATATATATATATATATATATATATATATGTATGTATATAAATATATGTATATGTATATATATATATATATATCCATATATATATATATATATATATATATATATATATTCATTTATATATACAAATAGATAGAATGATAGAGAGAGAGAGAGAGAAGGGCGAGAGAGGTAGAAATAGGTACCAAGAGGATAACACACGGATACTTATTCCTGTTTTTAAGATTAGTTATCATAATTGCCTTCTCAAATATCAATTTTATTTTGAGAACATTACGACCCTAACAACTAATCATTTAATTTTAGTGAATATATCATCTTGTAGTACCGACAACAACAGGAAATATAATCAATACTCTCAACAAGAGTTTAGCAATGATTTTTATCTATTCACCATTATCATTATCTTCAAATATATAATATGAATAGTTTGAAAAGAAAATATATGAAATCACCGGTGGTCTTCAAATTATTTATCTATATTGATTCTAAGTTATTAATAATATCAATAATATTAAACCTATGCGGATGGATATATTTCATATAGACAATGCCCCCCACTTTAAGAACAGTTCCCAAATACTGAAATAGATGAATTTAAATAGATAGATAAATGGATGAGGGATAATTGTTATGCGGTGACTAGCTAGTAGGGGAAAGTTAAGTGAAAGTGAAATACGTAACTTTGCATTTACTAATTATGTTTGTATATTATAAGATTGACACTGCAGTTTAGTTATTTCATAACATCTTGATTAACCATAGTTTATGGAATAATATTCTGGAACAGATATAGTATTTACTCATTCATTAATTTTGTTAACCCGAGACACCTCATAAAATCCATTTCAAATTCTGTATCAACTCAAATTATCTGTATGTTCCTCTCCCCCCCACCCCCCCCCACCCCACCTCCGAATCTCTCTCTCTCTCTCTCTATCTATCTAAATGACGTATATACAATATATTCAATGTATCCTTATGTATGCAAGTATACATAAACACTATATATGAATGATAATTATGCATCCATTAACCTAGTATTTAGAGTTACTGACATTGATAACGGGAGTGTGTGCGAGCATAAAAAAAATATATATATATATATATATGGGTGAGAATGTGGTTGTTCGTAATCCACAGAAGAATCGGATAGAAAATTTGCATCTATTTCGAATTTCTTTTTGGTGGATTGATAGATGGGAAAGGAACCTAATCCCTTTCATAAGATGGAAAAAGTGTATCTTGAACTTCTCGTTTTACGTTTTTTTTTTTTTCTCTCTCTCTCTCTCCTCTCATTCTCTCTGTCTCTGTTCTCTCTCTTTGTGATTGTTATTATTTGCATTTCGTGGAAACGGTGGTTGCTGGCAAGAAACATATACAATTGGCTGATTAATCTTTAGATGTGATGAATGTCCATGAATAGATCCATTTCGTTCATTGGCCATTGGTCTTCTTTATCCTTCCTTACCGGGAGAATCCGTAGGAACGCCTGGGTGCGGCATACTGGGGTCGTGGTGGTCCGTACATGGGAGTCTTAGCGGATTAATTCTAGATCGATAAAAAAAAATGTTATAAACTTTGCGAGTTAAAGTAATGCACATTTATTTAGGTCGCATCCATAAATATATAAAGTTTAATAGAGCTGCTGTTTTATGGCAGCTATAAATATACAAAGCCAAATTACTGAGGGAACCCGTAGGAACGCCTGGGTGCGGCATACTGGGGTCGTGGTGGGCTGTACACGGGAGTCTCAACGGACTCATGTGACTCGGGGGCGGAGTACACGGGTCTGGGGGCGGCGTATTCGCGAGACTCCACCGAGTCATAGCGAGCCTCGCCCTCGTAGGTCACGTCGGCAACGTAGCCGTTGTCGCCATCCACGTAGTAGGTCACCTTCTGCAGGCGGCCGTCGGGGAGCTGCACGTAGTACGATCCCTCAGTGTTGTCACCATCGCGGGACTCCTGCTGGCCGAAGTCGTTACCGGAATACTCGTCCTTCACAGCCCAGTTGAAGTCGTACTTGGCATCATCATATTCCATGGAGTCTTCGAAAGATCCCTAAAATGCAGATATTTGTGAATCAGTCATCAGGTGATCTAAATCCCAGAATTATTCGGTACATAACATAATTACCAACAATCTTTCTTCGTTGAAAATCTTTAAAAGAATCAATAGTTTTTGAAAGTCTACGGATGATATATATCATGATGTTTCATTCCTAATCCTCACCTGTGGGGCGTCATAGGAGTACGTTGGCAGCTTATCTGCAGTTGCCACAGCCACCACGCCGAGCAAGAAGAGGACCTGCAACCATATCTTGCCATAGTAAAATGAGCGTTATCACAATCTGGAATAATTACATGATTGTCTTGAATTACACACTAATCTTAAACCAAATTGCCACGCACCTTAGCGTTCATTCTGGAGACCTAGTTGACACGGAACTGACCAAGCAAGGGGATCGTACGTATTTATAGTGTGAGCCAAGTGACGTCACTCTTCTACTAATTGTTACAACCGGGAAAATGGTGCGCCAGTCGTCCTTCATTTTTTTTTTTTTTTTTTCATATATAGACCCTTATTGTCTTTCACCTTCGGTCCCTTTCTTCACGACCATTTTTTTTTTTTTTTTCTTAAGTCTTCTCGCTTCTTCTCTCTCCACTCTTCTATCTTTTTCTCTCTTTCTCTTCACTCTTCTCTTTCTCAATCTCCATCTTCTTTTATCTCTCTCTATATTACTTCATTCTTCTCTCTCTCTCTGTCTCTCCTCATTCTTCTCTTTTCTTTTATTTTTTATTTCTTCATTAATCGCCCTCTTTTCACTCTTATCTTTCTTTCTTCATCTCTCTCTTCATTCTTCTCTCTCTCTTCTCTCTATAAGTTCATAGCCCTTGTCCTCTTGAATGCCAAGGTCGAGCTGGTTTTCATTACAAACCATCGTCATGACTGATGGATTTTCTTCATGGTCGACAGGAGTCGTCTCTGGTTTTGTCAATATTTGGTTAGTGTATTTTAGAACCTGTAGTTGCTCTCATTTTCTTATTTACCGCCATCTTTACATTACTAATTTTTCCACGTCTGGTTGCTTGCCTGTGTTATTACATGTATACCTGTATACCTGTGTGCATATACCAGTATACATATATGTGTGTATGTATATATATATATATATATATATATATGTGTGTGTGTGTGTGTGTGTGTGTGTGTGTGTGTTTGTGTGTGTGTGTGTGTGTTTGTGTGTGTGTGTATACATATATATATATATATATATATATATATATATATATATATATATATATGTATATATATACATATATATATATTCATTTATATATACATATAGATAGAATGATAGAGAGACACACGGATACTTATTCCTGCTTTTAAGATTAATTATCATAATTGCCTTCTCAAATATTTATCAATCATATTTTGAGAACATTACGGCCGTAACAACTTCAGTCGGACTTATCATTTGATTTTAGTAAATATATCATCCTATAGTACCAATAACAACAGGAAATATAATTGATAGTCTCAATAAGAGTATAGCAAACCTGTTTATCTTTTTACCATTATCATTATCTTCAAATATATGTGTATAGTTTAAAAAGAAAATATATAATATCATCGATGGTCAACAAAGTATTGATTTATATTGATTCTAAGTTATTAATAATATCAAACCTTTGTAGATAGATGTATTTCTTATAGACAAAGACCCCCACTTTATGAACAGTTCCCAAATACTAAAATAGACAAATATATATAGATAGATAAATGGATGAAGGAGAGTTATATTTACGTGGCTATCTCACAAGGAATATGCGGTGACTAGCTAGTAGGGGAAAATTTAGTGAAAGTGTAATACGTAACTTTGCATTTTCTAATTATGTTTGTATATTATAAGATTGACACTGCGATTTAGTTATTTCATGATATTTTGATTATCCA
>NW_028234424.1:328601-333601 GCF_977035675.1 Penaeus japonicus | reverse complement strand
CAAACAATTGGTTGAGCTTTTAATGTAATGAATGTCTATAAATAAATAGATATAGTCCAATCAGGGTCTTCAGTAATCAATCATTACTGAGGGAATCCGTAGGAACGCCTGGGTGCGGCATACTGGGGTCGTGGTGGGCTGTACACGGGAGTCTCAACGGACTCGTGTGACTCGGGGGCGGAGTACACGGGTCTGGGGGCGGCGTATTCGCGAGACTCCACCGAGTCATAGCGAGCCTCGCCCTCGTAGGTCACGTCGGCAACGTAGCCGTTGTCGCCATCCACGTAGTAGGTCACCTTCTGCAGGCGGCCGTCGGGGAGCTGCACGTAGTACGATCCCTCAGTGTTGTCACCATCGCGGGACTCCTGCTGGCCGAAGTCGTTACCGGAATACTCGTCCTTCACAGCCCAGTTGAAGTCGTACTTGGCATCATCATACTCCACGGAGTCCTCGAAAGATCCCTAGAAAATACATTTCTCATTCAGATAACAAATAACGTAAATGCTACGTCCATACGGAAATTTGTATAACGTGATTGACAATTATTATCTGAAATTCCTCGAAGGAATGAAGCCTTTGAAAGTATACAAACAAGGTATATCATGGTTTCCTTGTGCCCAACACTCACCTGTGGGGCGTTATAGGAGTAGGTTGGTAGCTTATCTGCAGCAGCCACAGCCACCACACCGAGCAAGAAGAGGACCTGCAACCACATTATAATATAGTAAAACAAGCATCATTACATTCGGGAATAGTAACATGACTGTCTTGTATTACAAATCACTTGAACTAAATTACCACGCACCTTAGCGTTCATTCTGGAGATCTAGTTGACACAGAACTGACCAAGCAAGGGATTCGTACGTACTTATATTGTGAGCCAAGTGACGTCACTCTTCTACTATCTGTTACACCCGGAAAAAAACGGTGCGCTTGTCGCCCTTCAGATTTTTTGTTGTGTTCTGCCTACCCCCTCACCCTGTACCCTCCTTCCTCTTAATCTCCCCGCCACTTTCCTTCTCTCCCCACCCCCATCCCAGTCTCTCCCCCACCTAACTCACATCCACTATTACTTCAACACCTTGGTCATTACAGCTAAAAGTCCCTAGATCTTCGCCCTCCTGAATGCCACGGTCGAGGTGGTTTTCTTCGCAAGACTTCGTCATGATTTATAGCTTTTCTGCCTCACGGATTCTGGGATCGATTACTCCTGTTTACGCATAATAATCGTATATTTTTGCCTATTGAATTTAATTCTGGCTGCAATCTAAGTTATCAATCTTGCCATATTTCATACTTTATTTTAATTCCATCCACTATGCTCTATTTCTGTACAGCAATTCAGTTACTTTCTCTGAATAAGTGTATATGTGCGACTTTTATGTGTGTGTGCTTGTGGTTTTGTGGTCATATGTATCCATATACAATACATGTGTGTATATATGTGTAAATGTGTATATGTATGAATGTATGTATGTGTGTTTGCGTAGACAGATTGATCCAAATATAGATATAGATATACTGATATGTATTATATAGTATATGAATATGTATATATATGTATGAAAATATATATCTGTGTGTGTATATTATGCATGCGTGTTGACATACATATATGTGTGTGATTATATATATATATATATATATATATATATATATATATATATATATATATATACATATACATATATATACATATATATGTGTGTGTAAACACACATTTGCATTTTCTTTTCATGTAAATTATAGATTGGAATTTTGTTTTATGAAACATGCTAGCTATATATATGTGTGTATACAAATATATATACACACATATATGTTTAAATATAACTTTTATTAGTTTATACATATAAATAACCATTATACTTATGAAATCATTTAATCAGTCGCTCCAATCTTTTTAATTATTTCTAACTTCAAATTATTCTTATATCCCCCTCCCCTTCCCTCTCTATTTATCCATCTATTTGTCTCCTCCCCATCTCTTTCTCTTTCAAAATAGTTAAAATTCTTGTTACACACAAAAGCATATAATACAACTTCATAAGAATGTATACTGTATAGGAGTAATTTATCATCTATTTATCCATTAATGGGCATTTTCAGTATTCAGAATTATATAAAGAAAATATGTACTTGTGTGCGTGAGTATATATATGCTTGTGCGTGCGTGTTTGGATGTGCCAAACCAGGCGAAATTATGGATTTGTCGTAAATGAACTGAGCTACAGTAAGAAAAAATAAAATTCCCATTCCATGAAATTCAAGAGAGATGTTATTTCTTCTTTCTCGATTTCCTTGAGATTAACTTTATATACGTATAAAAAGTTCGGTTGGTGATAAAATAGAAATACATATAGTCAGTCTATTGAACTTTTAATGTAATTAGATCCATAAATAAATAGATACATTCTGATCAGCCGTCTTCGTCTATCCACTCTTACTGAGGGAATCCGTAGGAACGCCTGGGTGCGGCATACTGGGGTCGTGGTGGGCTGTACACGGGAGTCTCAACGGACTCGTGTGACTCGGGGGCGGAGTACACGGGTCTGGGAGCGGCGTATTCGCGAGACTCCACCGAGTCATAGCGAGCCTCGCCCTCGTAGGTCACGTCGGCAACGTAGCCGTTGTCGCCATCCACGTAGTAGGTCACCTTCTGCAGGCGGCCGTCGGGGAGCTGCACGTAGTACGATCCCTCAGTGTTGTCACCATCGCGGGACTCCTGCTGGCCGAAGTCGTTACCGGAATACTCGTCCTTCACAGCCCAGTTGAAGTCGTACTTGGCATCATCATACTCCACGGAGTCCTCGAAAGATCCCTAAAAGATACATTTCTCATTCAGATAATAACTGATATAATTGTATGTTGATACGGAAATTTGTATAGCAACTTGATTGATGATTATTCAATGAAACATCGGAGAAATGGTTGACAATTGATTGACAGCATGATTGACAATTATTCACTGAAATTTTTCGAAGGAATGAAGCCTTTGAAATTATACAAACAAGGTATATCATGGTTTCCTTGTGCCCAACACTCACCTGTGGGGCGTTATAGGAGTAGGTTGGTAGCTTATCTGCAGCAGCCACAGCCACCACACCGAGCAAGAAGAGGACCTGCAACCACATTATGTTTTAGTAAAACAAGCATCATGACAGTCGGGAATAGTAACATGACTGTCTTGCATTACAAATCACTTAAACTAAATTACCACGCACCTTAGTGTTCATTCTGGAGATCTAGTTGACACAGAACTGACCAAGCAAGGGATCCGTGCGTACTTATATTGTGAGCCAAGTGACGTCACTCTTCTACTATCTGTTACACCCGGAAAAAAAACGGTGCGCTTGTCGCCCTTCAGATTTTTTTTTTTTTTTTTTTTTTTTTTTTTTTTTTTTTTTTTTTTTTTTTTTTTTTTTTTTTTTTTGGTGTTTGTGTTCTGCCCACCCCCTCACCCTCTCTCCTCCTTCCTCCTAGTCTCCCCGCCGCTTTCCTTCTCTCCCCACCTCCATCCCTGTCTCTCCCCCACCTAACTCACGTCCACACTAACTTCAACACCTTGGGCATACCAGCTGGAAGTCCCAAGCTCTTCGCCCTCCTGAATGCCACGGTCGAGGTGGTTTTCATCGCAAGCTCTCGTATTGATTTATGGCTTCTCTGCCTCATAGATTGTGGGAACCATTATTCCTGTTTACGTAAGTTTTTCTCCTTCATAAATGTTTGGATACACTAAGTATATCACAGCCTCTTGAGATGCTCACATTCAACTCCGCCGGAATCTTAGACCGTTTTTATCAAGCTCATTATTTGTCATTCCAACCACTATTCCCTGTTTCTGTACAGCATTTCAATCTACTTCTTTAAATAAGTGTACATGTGCGCCTGTTTGTATGTGTGCGTGTGGCATTGCGCTTATATCCATCCACACACAAATATATATATTTTCATATTTATATATGTGTGTCTGTGTATGGATGTGTGTGTCTTTACACGTGTTTTTGTATTTTTGTATATATATAGATAGATATAGATATAAATACAGATATGTAGATATGTATTATATATTATACGTTTATGTATACGTAGACCAATATGTATATTTGTGTATATGTATATATATATATATATATATATATATATATATATGTATATATATTACATATATATACTAACAAATGCCTACATCTATATAGAAAAACACATTACAGTATATAAATGTTCTGAATATATACATCATACACTTTTTTCTTACTTATAACACAAACATACTTACACTAAAACACCCACACATATTTGTGAGTGTGTGTATGTGTATAAACATACATATATGTATATATATATATATATATATATATATATATATATATATATATATATATATACATATGTGTATGTGTCTGTATTGCCATCTCTCTTTCTCTACACACACTCAAAAAAAAAAAAAAAAAAAAAAAAAAAAAAATATATATATATACATATATATACTGTATATATATAAATGTATGTATGTATTTATGTATGTATATATGTGTCTGTATATGTATATCTATATAGCATATATCAGAATATACAAATACATCACTTTTATACTAAAAAAAAATCATATTATCAGTCTCTCCAATCGTGTTTTATTCTATCTTAAAATTTTGCTTATCCCTCCCCCTTCCTTTTTCTCTTTCTTCTCTCTCTCTCTCTCTTTTTTTTTTTTTTTTCTTACTCCCTTCTCTCTCTCTCTCTCTCTTTATTTTCTACCTCTCTCCCTCCTTCTCTTTCTCTCTTTCTTTTTTTCTTTCTCTTTTCTAAGTAACGATCTATCTTTCCACCTCTCTATCTCTTTCTATTTCAGATTACTTGAAATGTATTTTTTTTTTTTTTTTCCTTTTTATTACACACAAAGACATATATCACATTCATATTAGAAAAAGTACACCTACTATATGTGACTAATGTATTCGTTGATGATCATTTTCAGTGTTCAGATATATATATAAAGG
>NW_028234424.1:316101-323601 GCF_977035675.1 Penaeus japonicus | reverse complement strand
AGACCTAGTTGACACACAACTGACCAAGCAAGGGAATCGTACGTACTTATATTGTGAGCCAAGTGACGTCACTCCTCTACTATGTGTTACATCCGGAAGAAAGCAGTGCGCTTGTCGCCCTTCAGATTTTTTGCTGTGTTCTGCCCACCCCCTCACCCTCTACCCTCCTTCCTCTTAGTCTCCCCGCCCCTTTCCTTCTTTCCCCACCCACATCCTTCCCTCTCCCCTATCTCCATCTCTCTCTCTCTCTCTCTCATCCTCATCCCTGTCTTTCCATCACCCAACACACGTCCCCTATTACTTCCCAACACCTTTGTCATACCAGCTGGAAGTTAATAGTTCTTCGTCCTTCTGAATGCCACGGTCGAGGTGGTTTTCATCGCAAGCCTTCGTCATGATTTATGGCTTTTCTCCTTCATGAATGTTGGAATACATAATGTGTATTACTGTCAACTGAGATGCTAACCTTCAACGCTGCCGGAATCTTAGACATCCCTGTTACTGTACAGTATTTCAGTCTAGTTCTTTAAATAAGTGTATATGTGCGCCTGTTTGTATGTTTATGCGTGTTATATTGCGTTGATATGCATACACACACATGAATATATATAAATATATATATATATATATATATATATATATATATATATATATATATATATATACATATATACATGTATATATATATATATATATATATATATATATATATGTATGTATATATATATAATATATATATATACATATATATATATATATATATATATATATATATATATATATATATATATATTATATAAACATATGTGTGTGTATACGCGTTTTTGTATATTTAGATGTAAATATTAATACAGATATGTAGATATGTATTACATATGCGTTTATGTATATATAGGCCCATATGTATATTTGTATATATATATATATATATATATATATATATATATATATATATATATATATATATATATATATATATATATATATATATATATATATATATTATACATGTATATATACAAATAAATGCCAACATTTATATAGAAAAACACATATTATAAATGTTCTGAATTATACATCATATGTTTTTTCTTATTCACAACACAAACAGAATTATACAGAAACACCCACACATATTTGTGTTTGTGTACGTGTGTATGTATATAAACATATATATGTGTGTGTGTGTATTTGTATGTCTATCTACCGTTGTCTACACACACACACTAGCAGACACGCACACACACAAATATATATGTGTGTGTCTGTGTGTATACATATATATATATACCAATCTGGTATATATCAGAATATAAAAACATAACCCTTATGCTAAAGAAATATTATCAGTCTCTCCAATCATGTTTTATTTTACCTTCAAATCTTGCTCATCCCTCCCCCTTTCTTTCTCTTTTTCTTCTCTCTCTCTCTCGTTTTCTTTGTCTCTTTTTCTTACTCCCTTCTCTCTTTCTCTCCCTCTCTCTCTCTCTTTCTCTTACTCCCTTTTCTCTCTCCCTCTCTCTTTCTCTTTCTCTTACTCCCTTCTCTCTCTCTTTCTCTCTTTCTCTCTCTTATTCTTTTCTCTCTCTCTCTTTCTCTTTCTCTCTTTCTCTCTCTCTCCTCTTTCTCCCTTTCTTTTCTCCTTTCTCCTCTCTAAGTAACGATATATCTTTCAACATCTCTATCTCTTTCTGTATCAGATAACTTGAAATGTTTCTCTTTTTTCTTTCTTTCTTTCCTTTATATTACGCACAAAGACATAGATCACAATTATATTTTTAAAAATACACTTACTATATGTGACTAATTTATTTATCAATGATCATTTTCAGTGTTCAGATATATATAATGGGAATATGTAAGTGTACATACGTATATACGTGCGTGATTGGGTGTATACAGTAAAAACATATTGGATTTCTGGATTTTATAAAACTTAAATACTGTTTAAGAAGGAAAAAACCTCACCCATTCTCTGAAATACAAGAGACATTATTTCTTTTCGATTCTTTGAGATTAAACATCTGTCTGTGGTAAAACAGAAATGCATATAGTTGGTTCATCTTTTAATGTAATAAATGTCTATAAATAAATAGATACATTCTGATCAGCCGTCTTCGTCAATCAATTCTTACTGAGGGAATCCGTAGGAGCGCCTGGGTGCGGCATACTGGGGTCGTGGTGGGCTGTACACGGGAGTCTCAACGGACTCGTGTGACTCGGGGGCGGAGTACACGGGTCTGGGGGCGGCGTATTCGCGAGACTCCACCGAGTCATAGCGAGCCTCGCCCTCGTAGGTCACGTCGGCAACGTAGCCGTTGTCGCCATCCACGTAGTAGGTCACCTTCTGCAGGCGGCCGTCGGGGAGCTGCACGTAGTACGATCCCTCAGTGTTGTCACCATCGCGGGACTCCTGGTGGCCGAAGTCGTTACCGGAATACTCGTCCTTCACAGCCCAGTTGAAGTCGTACTTGGCATCATCATACTCCACTGAGCCCTCGAAAGATCCCTAGGAAATACATTTCTCATTCAGTTAACAGCTAATGTAAATGCTACGTTGATACGGAAATTTGTTTAACATGATTGACAATTATTCACTGAAATTCTTCGAAGTATTGAAGCCTTTGAATGTATACAAACAAGGTATATCATGGTTTCCTTGTGCCCAACACTCACCTGTGGGGCGTTATAGGAATAGGTTGGTAGCTTATCTGCAGCAGCCACAGCCACCACACCGAGCAAGAAGAGGACCTGCAACCACATTATGTTCTAGTAAAACAAGCATCATTACAGTCGGGAATAGTAACATGACTGTCTTGCATTACAAATCACTTAAACTAAATTACCACACACCTTAGTGTTCATTCTGGAGATCTAGTCGAGACACAACTGACCAAGCAAGGGAATCGTACGTACTTATATTGTGAGCCAAGTGACGTCACTCTTCTACTATCTGTTAAATCCGGAAGAAAACAGTGCGCTTGTCGCCCTTCAGATTTTTTGTTGTGTTCTGCCCACCCCCTCACCCTCCACCCTCCTTCCTCCTAGTCTCCCCGCCCCTTTCCTTCTCTCCCCACCCTCATCCCTGTCTCTCCCACACCTAACTCACGTCCAATATTACTTCAACACCTTGGTCATACCAGCTGGAAGTCCCTAGCTTTTCGCCCTTCTGAATGCCATGGTCAAGGTGGTTTTCATCGCAAGACTTTGTCATGATTTATGGCTTTTCTGTCTCATGGATTCTGGGAACCATTACTCCTGTTTACGTATGATAGTGGCATATTTTAGCCAATTGAAATTGATTCTGACTGCAATCTAAGTTATCAATCATATTTCATCCTTTATTTTCATTCCATCCACTATGCTCTGTTTCTGTACAGCTATTCAGTTAATTTCACTGAATAAGTGAATATGTGCGACTTTTAAGTGTGTGTGCTTGTGGTTTTGCGCTCATATGCATACACATACAATACATGTGTGTATATATATGTGTAAATGTGTATATGTATATATTCATATATGTGTGTGTTTGTCTTGACAGATAGATACAAATATAGATATTGATATACAGATATGTATTATATAGTATACTAATATGTATATATATATGTATAAAAATACATGTATATATCTACGTGTGTATACCATGCATGTGTGTAGACATATATATATACATATATATATATATATATATATATATATATATATATATATATATATATGTATATATATATATATATATATATATATATGTGTGTGTGTGTGTGTGTGTGTGTGTGTGTGTGTGTGCGTGTGTGTGTGATTATATATATATATATATATATATATATATATATATATATATATATATTATATATATATATGTATGTGTGTGTCTGTGTCTATGCGTGTGTGTATATAAACACACACATTTGCATTTTCTTTCCATGTACATTATATATTGGAAATTTGTTTTATGAGACATGCTTGCTATATACATGTGTGTATATACATACAAATATGTATACTAACATATATATGTTTGAATATAATTTTCATTAGTTTATACAAATAAATAATCATTATACTAACGAAATCATATTATCAGTCGCTTCAATCGTCTTTAAATATTTCTACCTTCAAATTATGCTCATATCCCCCCTCCCCTTCCTTTTTCTTTTTCTTTATTTTTTCACTCTCTTCCTCTCTTTCATTTTTTATCTTTCTCTCTCCTTCTATTTATCCATCTATTTGTCTCCTCTCCATCTTTCTTTTCAAAATAGTTGAAATTCTTCTTACACAAAACAGCATGTAATACTTCATAAGAATGTATACGGTATAGGAGTAATTTATCATCTATTTATCCATTAATGGGCATTTTCAGCATTCAGAATTATATAAGGGAATATGGATTTGTGTACGTAAGTATATATGTATATGCGTCTGTAGTGTGCCAAACCAGGCGAAATTATGGAATTGTCGTAAATAAACTGAGCTACGCTATGAAAAATTAAAATTCCCATTCCATGAAATTCAAGAGAGATGTTATTTCTTCTTTCTCGATATCCTTGAGATTAACTTTATATACGTACAGAAATTTCGGTCGGTGATAAAATAGAAATACATGTAGTTTGTTGAACTTTTAATGTAATAAGATCCATAAATAAATAGATACATTCTGATCAGCCGTCTTCGTCAATCAATTCTTACTGAGGAAAACCGTAGGAGCGCCTGGGTGCGGCATACTGGGGTCGTGGTGGGCTGTACACAGGAGCCTCAACGGACTCGTGTGACTCGGGGGCGGAGTACACGGGTCTGGGGGCGGAGTACACGGGTCTGGGGGCGGCGTATTCGCGAGACTCCACCGAGTCATAGCGAGCCTCGCCCTCGTAGGTCACGTCGGCAACGTAGCCGTTGTCGCCATCCACGTAGTAGGTCACCTTCTGCAGGCGGCCGTCGGGGAGCTGCACGTAGTACGATCCCTCAGTGTTGTCACCATCGCGGGACTCCTGCTGGCCGAAGTCGTTACCGGAATACTCGTCCTTCACAGCCCAGTTGAAGTCGTACTTGGCATCATCATACTCCACGGAGTCCTCGAAAGATCCCTAGAAAATACATATCCCATTCACTCAATTACGGATATGAATACTACACTCATGCAGAGATTTGTATAGCAGCATGATTGAAAACAAGTAGTCGTTGAAACTCTTCAACGCAAATAAGCATTAGTGAAGTATACTGACAATATATATCACTTGTGTCTAACACTCACCTGTGGGGCGTTATAGGAGTAGGTTGGTAGCTTATCTGCAGCAGCCACAGCCACCACACCGAGCAACAAGAGGACCTGCAACCACATCATAATATAGTAAAACAAGCCTCGATACAGTCGGGAATAATTCTATAACTGTCTTGTGATACACACCACTCTTAGCATAAATTACCACGCACCTTAGCGTTCATTCTGGAGATCTAGTTGACACAGAACTGACCAAGCAAGGGAATTGTGTGTACTTATATTGTGAGCCAAGTGACGTCACTCTTCTACTATTTGTTACATCCGGAAGAAAGCAGTGCGCTTGTCGCCCTTCAGATTTTTTGCTGTGTTCTGCCCACCCCCTCACCCCGTACCCTCCTTCCTCTTAGTCTCCCCGCCCCTTTCCTTCTCTTCCCACCCATTTCCCTGCCTCTCCCCCACCTCCATCTCTCTCTCTCTCTCATCCCCATCCCTGTCTTCCCATCACCCAACACACGTCCCCTATTACTTCACAACACCTTGGTCATACCAGCTGGAAGTTAATAGTTCTTCGTCCTTCTGAATGCCACGGTCGAGGTGGTTTTCATCGCAAGCCTTCGTCATGATTTTTGGCTTTTCTCCTTCATGAATGTTGGAATACATTATGTGTATTACTGCCAACTGAGATGCTCACATTCAACCCTGCCGGAATCTTAGACATCTTTTTTACCAAGCTCATTATTTGTTATTCCAACCACTATTCCTTGTTATTGTAAAGCATTTCAGTCTACTTTAAATAAGTGTACATGTGCGCCTGTTTGTATGTGTGTGTGGTATGTCGCTCATATGCATACACACACGAACATATATTTCTTTTTATATTTATATATAAACATATATGTGTGTGTGTGTACACGTGTTATTGTATATTTAGATATAAATTTATGTATACGTAGGCACATACGTCTATTTGTAAATATATATATCATATATGTATATATACAAATAAACGCCTACATTTATATAGAAAAACACATATTAAAATGTTATGAATTGTACATTTTTTTTTTTTTTTTTTATGATTATGCAGAATTATGCAGAAACACCCACACATATTTGTGTATGTTTACGTGTGCATGTGTATATATATGTGTGTGTATTTATGTATTTGTATGTCTATCTACCTTTATCTACACACACACAATATATATATATATATATATATATATATATATATATGTATGTATGTATATTATATATATATACATATATATATATATATATATATATATATATATATATATATATATATACAGTATATACATATATATGTATGTATGTATGTGTGTGTGTGTGTGTACATATATATATACCTATCTGGTATATATCAGAATATATAAATACATAACATTTATGCTAAAGAAATATTCTCCAATCATATTTTATTCTACCATCAAATCTTGCTCATCCCTCCCCCTTTCTTTCTCTCTTTCTTCTCTCTCTCTCTCTCGTTTTCTTTGTCTCTCATTTTCTTACTCCCTTCTCTCTCTCTCTTTCTCTTACTCCCTTTTCTCTTTCCCTCTCTCTTTCTCTTTCTCTTACTCCCTTCTATCTCTCCCTCTCTCTCTTTTTCTTACTCCCTTCTTTCTCGCTCTCTTTCTCTCTCTCTTACTCCTTTCTCTCTCTCTTTCTCTCCCTCTCTCTCTCTTCTTTCTCTCTTTCTTTTCTCCTTTCTCCTCTCTAAGTATCGATCTATTTTCCACCTCTCTATCTCTTTCTGTTTCAGATTACTTGAAATATCTTTTTTTTTCCTTTTTATTGCACACAAAAACATATATCACATTTATATTAGAAAAAAATACATGTACTTTATGTGACTAATTTATTCATTAATGATCATTTTCATTGTTCACATATATTTAATGGGAATATGTAAGTGTGCATACGTATATACGTGCGTGATTGGGTGTATACAGTAAAAAAAAAAAAAAAAAAAAAAAAAAAAAAAAAAAATATTGTATTTCTCTTTTAGATAAACTTCAATATTGTAAAAAAAAAAAAATCTCACCCATTCTCTGAAATTCAAGAGAAATTACTTTTTTTCCATTCTTTGAGATGAAATATCGATCTCTGGTAAATCAGAAAAGCATATAGTTGGTTGAGCTTTTAATGTAACAAATGTCTATAAATAAATAGATACATTCTGATCAGCGGTCTTCGTCTATCAATTCTTACTGAGGGAATCCGTAGGAACGCCTGGGTGCGGCATACTGGGGTCGTGGTGG
>NW_028234424.1:268601-273601 GCF_977035675.1 Penaeus japonicus | reverse complement strand
GTAAGGATATTGATGATATGAAGGGTAATGATAATGACAATACTATATGAAGGATATGAAAACTATGACACTTTGGGAAAAACACACACAAATGGAATGCTTTGAGTAAAATTAGATTCCTTTTCAGTAGGAAAACAAATGGCTTTTAAGGCTCAAGATGAAATTACATGGGTTCTGAATTTTGCATTCATCATCCACGCTCATACGTTACTGTTTTTTACCTTTGAAACAACTGTGATATCTGAATGGAATTTGATGATGATTAAAGAAAATAAACCTTGACAACCATGGTAAGAAAATAAAGATTATGACAATGCAGAGTTCCTAATAATGACAATGCAAATGATTTTAGGGACGAGACCTCTACGCTCAGCTACCTTGGCGTTCATGGTGAGGGAGCGAAAGGAGTTCGAATGACGAGGATCGAGATGCTCCTCCTATTTATACCTCCAGAGCCAGTGACGTCACAGGACTACTTTTCGAACCGGATTCCCGAAAAAAAAAAAAAATGAAAAGGAGAACGTTTGTTGCCTTTCATCTGAGGAAGAAAAGCATTTTTTATTCTTTTCTACATCACGCAATAAAAGTGTTGTAATAATATAGCTACTGGGTGATATTACATCATGCTACAGATGGTTTGTATTTTGTTGGTTATTCAGATCTGTGGCTCTTAAGGTTTTATTGATGGATTCGTTATTTAATTATGTAACATTATATGATTTATTAGATTACATAAAGATAGTGTATCTTAATTTATTGATTAGTTTTATCTGCCATCGATTCGTCTGTCTTATTTTCTTATACAAAGTCTGATATGTTATTTTTTTCTGTCTTTGTTTATAATTAATGTTTAAGATTTTGAGGCAAAATTTGTGATATATAAAATCGTCACACATTCATATGACTCTCTTTCTAATTACATATACATATATATATATATATATATATATATATATATATATATATGTGTGTGTGTGTGTGTGTGTGTGTGTGTGTGTGTGTGTGTGTGTATATATATGTGTGTGTGTGTGTGTGTTTCATATATATATATATATATATATATATATATATATATATATATATATATATATATATATATAATATATATATATATATGTATAATATATATAATATATATGTGTGTGTGTTTGTGTGTGTTTCATATATATATATATATATATATATATATATATATATATATATATATATATATATAATATATTACAGAGATGAGAGAGAGAGAGATTAGAGAGATGAATTATATATATGTATATATATATATATATTAATATATATATATATATAATATAGGATATATAAGATATATGTAATATATATACATATATATACATATATATATATATATATATATATATATATATATATATATATAGATATATGTAATGTATGTGGGAATGTGTATAAACATTGATTTAATTATTTCACAACACACAACAAATAATAAATGTGTAAAAGGAATATATTGATAGATATATAATATATATATATATATAATATATATAGAGATTAGAGATTAGAGAGAGAAAAAAAAAAGAGAGAGAAGAGAGTGAGAGAGAGATGAGGTAGAAGAAGAAGAGAGAGAGAGATGTGTGTTGTAAGATAATATTTATAAGTAGATTTTATATATAGATAGATACAGAGGTTATATTAGCGTAAGAGAGTAATAGGCTTATTTAATGGATATTATAGATAGTTATATTATAGAGATATTATAGAGGGTGACTCAGATACTAGATAGGGGTGGGGGGGTGTGTGGTGGGTGTGTGGGTGGGTGTTGGTGTGTGGGTGTGGCGTGTGGGTGTGTAATGTATGGTTAATAAAAGATTTCGATAGATATATTATAGTATATTGAATTTATATTTAGATATTAGAGAGATGTAGAGAGAGATGAGAGTGAGTTGAGTAGAGAGTGTATATACAGTGTTAGTAGGCGGAGAGATATTTAATTGATATATAGAGTGTGAGTTTTGTTTTAGAGAGTTGTATTTTATATATAGAATGGGGGGTGGGGGGGTGGGGGGGGTGGGTGTGGGTGTGGGGGGTGTGTGGGGGTGGATGGTGTAGATTGAATAGTTATAGAAATGTGGGGGGGGGGTTTGGTGTGTGGGTGTTGGGTGTGGTGTGGGTGTGGGGTATGTGGGGGTGTGTATATATTTTTTAGATATTTTATGTAGAGGATATAGAGATAGAGATAGAATAAAAGAGAGATAATAGAGAGATGAGATAGGATTATGAGTTTTGTTGAGATTGAATCAGAGATATGGTGGTGGGGGTGTGTGTGGCGTATACATCTATAATATATATATATATATTTAGTTTGATATAGAGTGATTTATAGATATTTCGATATTTATATTATAATTATACATACATAATATATATTGAGAATTTATATCCATTTAAATATTGATATATATTAGATATAGCATTATAGTATACAGATATTAGATAGATTGTGTAGTCACTATATCACACTATATATCTATCATCTATATAAACACCTATGTTGTGTTATACTATAAATATATAAATATATATATATATATATATAATATATATATATATATATGATATACATATATATATATATATATAAATACAAAAATTTATATATATCTATATATAAATATATATATAAACACATCTGTGTGTTTTATATATATATATAAATATAGATATATATATATATATATTTATATATGTTATACTATACTATCTATATAAATATATATATATATAAATATATATCTATATCTATATAATATATACTTGTGTGTGCGGTGTGCTGTTGTGTGTGTAATGTATTTCTAAGTATATCTATATATATATATATATACATATCTCAAATATATATATATCTTTTATATATATATAATATATATATATACATGTAGGCTGTATATTGTTATATATACTGTATATATAATATCAGTAATGGTGTTTGTGAGTGTGTGTGTGTGTGTGTGTGTATAAATATATATATAACATATATTATATATCTATATATATATAATATATATATATATATATATATCCATCTATGTATGTAGTGTATACCTATTACATATACATTATACATATATATATACATACTATACCTATACCAACATTAAGTCATCATCGCTATATATATATCTATATAAATATAAATCTATATATATATATTCATATATATATATAATATCTAAATAAATATATATATTTCATATCTATATATATAACTAAATATAGTTATGTAAATAACATTATACATATAAATCTACATCCCTACACAATAAATAATATATCTATATATATATATCTATATATAAATCTCTATACATATATATAATTATATATATATGGTATATATATATCTAACTATATATATAAATATATATGCATGCTATATATATTAAGTATGTATAAATCTGAATATATATCTCTATATATAATATATCATATAAATTCAATATATATATATATATGTGTGTGTGTGTGTGTGTGTGTGTGTGTCTGTGTGTATTTACGTCTGTGCGTGTGTTGATAGATAGATAGATAGATAGATAAATAGATATAGATATATACATATGAATATATAGATAGATAGACAAATAGATAAATGTATATGTATATATACAGAGATAGATAGATAGATAGATGTATATGAAGGAGAAATACACTCTACCGTATTGATGATATGGCAGAAGAAAAAGAGTATACTAATAAATCTATTTTGTGTAATAGTGGGGTGTTTTTTTCTGTCATTTATGTACATATACATATATTTTATATATAATATATATATATATATATATAAATATATCTATATAATATATATAGAATTATGTATATATATATATAGATTATAATATAAATAAATATATATATATATAATTATATGTTACATTTATATGCTATATATCTAATATAATATATACTTAGATATATATATATATACATATATACTTATTTATTTATGTGTGGTAATATATGTTGTGTGTGTTAAAAAAATTTTTAATACATGGAAACATATTGTACGGCACACATACTAACTTACACAAGTTATGTTTGTAAATTTATTGGTATTTTTCAAAAATTTTAACATATATAATTATATATATATATAAATAATTTTAATAATAATTAAAATATAAATTAAATATTTAATTAAAAGAAATATTAATATATGTATATTAATATATGAATATATATGTGTGTAAAATAAAAATAATGTTTTGTGTGTGTGTGGGTGTTTTTTTGGTTGTATGAAATATAATTATTAATTAATAATAAAATAAAAATAATAAAATATATACATAATAAATTCGGGAAACCCAAAAACGGAATTTTCGTTGCTTACCCCAATGCATGTCTTACATTTTTGCAGACACCTTTAAATTTGCTTTTTTTTACTTCTAGTTTGAAAAAATTCGTGTAAAAAAAGCTCATAAAAAAAACGGTGTAATTAATCTTAATAAATGTTGTGTATTGGTACTTATAAGGGTGTATATATATGTTATATAAGTAATGAATGTATATTATATAATAATATAAAATTTCATATATAAAGGTAGGTTGTGTATGTGTTTTCATCTTTTTCTTACCTGCCTCTTCCATCCTTCCATTCATCTTCACCTCCTTTACTTTTTAACATATTGGGAGATTCAAAATGCTTTCCTTGAGAGCAACGAGGCCCATAAAATATTACTATTTGCAAAAATAATTTATTGATTATCGAAATATACAAGAGATCGGTATATACAGCAAGTCACAAGTATTGCATCCATCATGAGGGAGATCCTGTACAGCCAAAGTGAGCCAAGAGCGGCAACCCTTTCGAGATTTTGGGCTCGTGAGATAAGACACACTTTTGGGGAGAGCGAGAAGGAGGATCAGCATCCTTCCGAGGCGGTTTTGGAGGACGTAAACTTTCTCCTGAGACTCGACTGATCAGCGAGCCTGCCCTCGGCTACCTCCCCCACGTACCCGGGAGCGCC
>NW_028234424.1:235263-240263 GCF_977035675.1 Penaeus japonicus | reverse complement strand
TTTTTTCTAAAACTCAGTTCTCTCTCGGCTACCGCAACATGAACATCTTTTTCTAACAGCGAAAGACATGATCCAGGATCTTTCTGAGAACTACCACTTACCCTGTGATCTAACGGATGCTGGTTTCCAGGACTTGTCTGCCGGGAAACGGCTCGCCTACCAAGGGCTGTCTCACCTCTCACATGATATCTTCGCGCAGGATTCTTCGGCCTGGCTCTTCTGGGTACTGCGAAGCGAAGGAGCAGCCTTTCTCTCACGCTTCTCCTTGAGAGGAGGGGACAGCCCTAGAAAACGGACCATTTTTTGTCTCTCCTCATCTTTCTCCTCCCCTATACACACACACACACACACTACAATCACAACACACACACACACACACACATATATATATATATAGAATATATATATATATATATAATATATAATTTTATAACGTATATCTATATACTATACATATTATTTAATATAAAATATATTATATAGTATGATTAGGAAGCTATGGTAATCATATATATATACTATATATATATATATATATTATATATCTATAACATATAATATTATACATACTATATATCACTATGAGAAGATCTGTATATATATTTGTTGTTTTACATGATATCCAAATTGCATATGTCTCACATACATGCATACATATAACCCCATTATGTATATATATATATATATATAAATAAACTATATATCATATATCATACTTATAAGTCATAATCATACATATAATATATATGTATGTGTATATAATATTGATATATTAATTAAATATATATAAAAACTCTATATTATACAATTACGCATATATATAAATCACATTTATATATATGCTATATATATATACATTATATATGATCTATGAGCTATATATACTACTATATATATATATATATATAATATATATATATATAATATATAGATAGATCGATAGATAGTCACTCAGATAGAACTCTAGATATATAGATGATATATATAGATATATATACAGTATATATATATATTAATACTCATTATATATATATTATAATATATATACTATACTGTACTATATGTATATATATAATCTATTATTTATATATATGATATGATATACTATATATAATATATGTATAATATAATATTAATGTATATATGTATTACATATATATATATATATATTATATATATTATATATAAAACTATAGATCGCATATATACACACTCTACTATATATAATACTGATATACTGCGCTGAATATACTATAGATATATATATATATATATAAATGTAATATATATATAAAGATATATGTATATATATCTATTTAGATAAATAACCTATACATCTATAATATATATATATATATATAATATATATCTTATATATATATATATTATATATTTATTATATATATGTATATATATATGATGTGTGTATATATCCTAAATAGATATAAATATCGTCGTTATACATTTAATAATTATACTATACCTACACACACACACATAACTATATATATGTATAATTATATGATATATATATATATATATATATGATATATATATATTATAACATTTCCCTCAACTATACTCTATATATCCATAGATATATATATTATATATATTTATAATATTATATGCATATATATATACTATATACTGTATATACGTTATCTATAACTTATATTTCTATATATCTAATTCTTATCTATCTATCTATCTATCTATCTATCACTGCACTCATCATATATATGTATATTTTAACTATATATATGATATATACTATATTATATATATATATAGCATAGCTAGATAGATAGATAGATGAGACTAGATAGATAGATAGATGTATATATGATTATATATATAGATATATCAGAAGCTATACAGTATATCTTATATAATATATCATAAGATATATAGATATTTTATATATATATATATCATATCTTAAATCATATATGTATAAATATATATATATATGATATATTATAATATATATATATATATATATAGATAGAGATATATAGTATGTATATTATCATATCTATATGTATATAAGTATATATATATATATACACACACAAATATATTATCGCTTATATATAATATAATATATATATATATATATATATATATATTAATTATATATATATCTACATATATAATATATATATCATATATATATATATTATATGATATGTATGTATACTAATTTTACATATATATATGATATATATTTTATATATATTATATATATTATATATATATATATATCTATATATATCGTATAAGATAATTTATATATATATATATATACCTATATTACATAATATATATATAATATATACTATAATATATACCTAGTATATATATATATATATATATATAACTTAATATATAACTCGTATATATATATGTTCGTGCTACTATATATATAACTTATATACATTAATATCGCATAGTATACATATATATACTATATATATTATATATATATAATATATCTATATATACTTATATATATTATATTTCTATACATATATATATATATATACTATATATATATATCTAATATATATATATATATAATCTCTCGTATATATATCTATATATAATCTCTATATCTATCTCAATCTATCTATCTATCTATCTATCTATCTATATATATATATATATATATATATATATTATTCATATATATATATATACTATATATATATATATATATCATATAATATATATATATTTGATAGATAGATAGTTAGATCTAGATAGATAGATTATAGATATATAGTAGATGATATATCTCAGTATATATATATTTATTATATATATATATATATATCGTATATATATATTATATATATATGTATATATAATATTAATGTAGATAAGTATATTATATTACATCACACATATATATATATACATATATTTATTATATATATATATATATATTATATATATAAATATATCTATATATATACAACATGTAATTATGTATGTATGTATGTATGTATTTGTTTATTTATATTGTATCTGAATTGCATATTTACCACACATGTATTTAATGTATTTATATCCGTATTTGTGTGTGTTTATATATTATATATGTATATATATATAAAAATATATTATACCTACATATATATTTATTTATATATTATTATATATAGATATAGAGAGAGAGAAGAGAGAGAGAGAGGAGATGAACTGACGAAGAAGAGAGACGAGAGGGGGGGGGGGGGGAGAGATAGAGGAGAGAGGAGAAGAGAGTGAGGGGGGGGAGAGCAGAGAGAGACTGAGAGAGAGAGCTCGCTAGGTCGTGCACGCAGAGAGAGAGAGACGAGACAGATTTGGAGAGAGAGAGTGAGAGCCGGAGAGAGGAGGAGAGAGTCGAGAGATGAAGAGAGAGAGAGAGACAGACAGACACAGAGAGAGAGAGAGAGAGAGAGAGAGAGAGACAGAGAGATAGACAGAGAATGAGAGAGAGAGAGAGAGAGAGAGAGAGATAATTAGATATTCTGAAATAGGCTTGCCACTGAGGCATCGAATCATGTTTTTATGTGTGTATTTGTATTTGTGAATGTTTGCGTGCATATATATTTATGTACGTATTGTTATATATAAAATTATATGTATGTAAATATATAGCGTTCACTGTGATGTAAGTTTATATTCTTTTTCTACCATGCTAAGTCAGAAAAAAAAATCAATTGATTTTATTTCATTTCTTTATCCTGTAGGATCAGTTTAAATGCATAAACCAAATATCTAACACAACTGCACTGTAAAGCTTGAAGCAACATACTTCATGACATTTACAACATTGCCATAGAGAATCAGTATCATAAACTCTATGGTCCCCCGTTGCAATTTGTCAAGAGAAAATAGATTCACGTTTTCTTAATGAGTCGCAAAAGAGAAGAGAGATTTATATACTGTGGAAACGCTGCCAGTTTCTGGTGGTGAATCTTTCCGAAATAATAGCATCCGCAAGGGAAAAAAAAAATATATTTATATATTCCAAGTATGAGAGATACATTCACTGCTTTAAGATATATAAATGTATGTTTATATATTTATATAATAAATATATATATATATATCTATATACATATATATATATGAAAATGCTGTGTGTGTGTGTGGGTGTGTGTGTTTGTTTGTCAAGGGATTTGGATTTGTGTCTGTAGCTGCAATCAAAACATTATTTATACATGTTTTAAATTAATGTTCGTTTTGCTTCTCGTCATCAAAATGTAAGAGTCATATGTAGGGGATTCAAAAGATAGTTCAAATATCCATATCGAGTTGAGAGAGCTGAGTTAAGATTACAAACCGTTTCCGTTTAATTGAACAATTTTCTACAAGTAAAACATATGATCATGTCAATAACTAAGTGCTATTATAGTAATTCTATTTTATATACGCATATTGCATCATACGTCTTTGGTAACATTGTTGTGCTCACAGACATGAGAAGGTTGCACACACACCCACACACCCACACAATCAACACACACACACACACCACACCATCAAACAAACACACACACACACACAACACACACAGCACGCACACATATTTGCGCAGGGCAGATTAAAAAATTTCGCTCAAGCAAAGTGAAAAAAAACAACTTCAGCAAGCTTCGCATTTGCATCTCTTCGGTTTTAAAGATTTTATTTAATCGGCAAAAGACTCAAAAAGTACATTGCTACGGTATCCGCGCATGTTCGATGTATATGATAATTATATTAGTCGTAATAGTAGCAGTAGCAGTAGTAATGACAATGTGAATGTACTTAAATGTACTTCACAGGGAGGCAATCTAAGCGCTATCCGGTCTGGGCCTGCCCGTGCTGGTGGATGTACGTTGCTGTCACATAGCTTAGTCTCAGTTTTTCCTTTTTTTTTTTTTTTTTCTTTTTATCTCTTTACTGGCTCCGGGTTGAAGATTTTTACCCATAGCTCTCGTTTTTAAATTGTTTTTCTTGCACTGTCT
>NW_028234424.1:217460-219960 GCF_977035675.1 Penaeus japonicus | reverse complement strand
CTCTTCTCCTCTTGTTCTCCTTCTCTCCTCTCTCTTTCGTTTCTTGCTCGTTCATACATTCAACTTTCCGCTTCTCCTCTGTCGTCTCTCTCCCTTCTCTCATCTCGCTTCTCTCCTCCCTCTCCTCCACACTTTCTCTCTGTCCGCTCTCTCTAACTTTCTCTCTCTGCTTTCTCCCTACTCTCTCCCTCCACTCTTCTCTCTCTCCTTCTCCTCTCCTCCCCTTTCGTTCTTGCTCATTCGGCCATTATTTCAAATCAGTCTCTTCTCTCTCCCTCGCAGCTCACTCTTTCTCTCTCCCTCTCCTCTCTTTCGGGTCTTTTCTTGCCTCATTCGTCAAATTCCCTCTCTCTCTCCTCTCACTCTTTCTTCCACTCCTCTCCTCTCTTTCGGTTTCTTGGCCTCTCTCGCTCTCTCTCCTCTCTCGACCATCTCTCCTCTTTCCTCCCCCCTTCTCGCCTCTCTCTCCTCCCTCTCACTCCTCATCCTCCATACCTCTCGTCTCCTCATCTCTCTCTCCTCTTGCGTCTCTCCTCTCTCTCCTCTCTCTCTCTCTCCGCCTCTCTCTCTCTCCGCTCCTCTCTCTCTCTCTCTCTCTGTCACCTCCTCATTAGCGCTTTTTTCCTCATCATTCTCGGCGTGTGTTCCGCCTGTGCCCACAAATTCCAAGTTCGGTCGCTTTCCAAGGCCTTTCCGGCATCCATCTTACAAGTTTTAAGGTTAGCGCCATTTTTCTCCAGGAGTTACTTATATGTATCTTCAGAATTCGTGTATGTATATCTCAAGGTTTGAAAAAAGAAGAAGTAAAGTCCACATCTAATTCTCTTTTACTACTAATGATTTTTTTTAACACTAATGAAGATAATAGAAATATATGAATATAGATAATCTAAAAAGAAATATACGAGCGATTCTCTTTCACGAACAAGGGAAGAGAAAAAAGAACGAAGAAAGTGAAAGAGCTTTTGCGACCAAAACCCTTCCCTGCCCCGCCTAGGCCTGCCTGGATTTAGGAATTCCATTCGTGAATGAGTTAAAGAAGAAAATAAGAAAACAAAAATGGAAAGAAAAAAGGCGGAAAGAGAAAATTCTTTTCTTCCCTTTTCCCACCCCCTTTTCTCGAGTTTTCCCCCTCGAATATGAAATCCAATAAAGGTAATGTTGAAAAAAAGATCGTGCAACAGATAAAAGTGTACAATGGCTCTTGTTCTTTAAGTAACCATCGCACAACATACCTATTAGCTAGAAAAGGTATAACTGTATCTGGGGAATAAAGTGGAAGAGAGACAGAAACTAAAACTATCACTAGGAAATGTTAAATTGGTAAATAAATCAGGGGGGAATAGTATTAAGAAAACTGAATATTTAAATTTAGAAAAATTGAGAGCACAGCACGGTGAGACACGGGGGGCACGCACACACACACAACACACATATAAATGTATAATATAAATTCATTGAATATATATATATATATAATATTATATATATATATAAAGTATTGGAGCACCTAATATAGATGACATACATTGACACCATATAATACATACACACATCATATGTATATATATATATATATAATGTATATCAAATTATAATATATATATATATATATATATATATATATGTATATATATATATATAAATTTATATATATAATATATGTATATATATATAGATATAATTATATATATATATATAATATATATATATATATATATATGTAAATATATATATATAGATATATTATATATATATATATATATAAAATAGATATATATATATATAGATATATATATAAATATATATATATATATGCCATATATATATATATATATATTTATATCTATAGACATATATATATATATATATATATTATATATATAATTTATATATATATATATTTATATATATACATATATATATATATATATATAGAATAAAATATTATATATATAATATATATATATATATGTAATACATATTATAGTAGATATATATATATATTATATATATATATATATATATATATAGATCTTATATATATAATATATATATATATATATATAATATATTATATATATATATATTTATATATATTATACATATATATGTGTGTGTGTAATGTGGTATTGTATGTACATAGATATATATAGATATATATCGATAGATGTGTGTTTGTTGATGGAAAATGTTTTTTCTAATATCAGTATACACATATACATATATATAATATATATATTTATATAAATATATTATATATATATATATATATATATAATCGTATATAAATGTGTATATATATACACATATATAATACTATATATATATCTATATAATATATTAATATATATATATATATATATAGTATATATAATATATATATATATTATATTATATATATATATATCAATATATATATATATATCTTGTATGTACAATATATATATAATATATATATATATATATATATATATATATATATAAAAATAATATATAT
>NW_028234424.1:200851-203351 GCF_977035675.1 Penaeus japonicus | reverse complement strand
AATGATGGCGTCGTATTTACTTCACTGCTTGACTTTTATCTTCTTTCATTTTCATATCGGGAATAAGTATTATCATAATATATTATGGTATATATTTATATATATGATATATTATATATATATATAAATTTTTATATAAATATAAATATGTACATATATTATATTATTATCTATATTTATATATATATATATTATATATATATATATGTATATTATATGTTGTATGTATATATATATATCTTATATATTATATATATATATATATATATATATATATATATCATATACCACACAACATAATCTTATATATATATATATATATATATATATATTATATAATATTAATATATATATCTATATATGTGTGAGTGTGTGTTTAATATATTATAATATCTATATATATATCTATAATATATATTTATATAAATATATATATATATATATAACATACCAGCTATATAATAAAAAAAAGAAAAAAAGGAGAAAAAAAACGAGCATACCATCTAGCATATTACATATTTTCACGAATGTATAGCAATGTAAAAAAAAAATATAAGGCGAAATCCATACAAAACATATTCATTTCCATCACAAACACGGCCGAAACAACAATAAAGCTACTGTAATTGTGCATGATTTTAACAAAACAAACTGCCTATAATTTCGAAAAGAAAACAAGAGAAGAAAAGAGAAGAAAATAAAAAATATATATCATTATATAAAAGAATATACCAAAGAAAAAAAAATTACTCTAGCGTAGCATGCTCAGATAACCGTGTAACAGAAAATCGGACTCTTAAGCCGAAAATTTCTACATTCCTCACCAAAAAAAAAAAAAAAAAAAAACAAAACAAAACACACCACACAAAAAAACAAAGGTGTGGCACTCGGAGATACCAAGGATCATTATGTAAAATGGAGTATTGAATTCTTGGAGGAAGAACCCCACGGACCACATATAATCACGCAATTCGAACGTTTGATCAATTGACAGAGAAATTGAAATTCCTCTTGTTTGATAGGCGCTGAGCGCAGCGCTTAGATTTTTATATCAGATGTTATAATCTAGTTGCATCACAGAATTAAGTGTGACAAAAACTAAATAATATAAAAAAAAAATAACTATAATTATAAATTATAAATAATATAATCATATAAAAATAATTATATATCTATACTATTACACACACCCACCCCCACACAATATTATATATCAATACACAATATCTATATATATATATATATTAAAAATCAAAATATTATATAGCAATAATAAAATAATATAATAAATATATATCTAATCTATAATATCTATTACTAAATAAATCAAATATATAAATATATTTTCTCTATAAATCTATATATATATAAGAGTGTGTGAGAGTGTGTGTGTGGTGTGAGTGAGTGATCTGTGTGTATGTGAATGTATAAATATTTTTATATTCTTATAATATATAAAAATATAACTCAATCTATATTATCACTATATATATATAAATATTATTGTGTTGAGAGGTGTGTGTGTGTGAGTTGTGTGTGTGTGAGAGTGTGATACATGTCGTATAAAACTATATAAATATATATATAAAATATAATCATAACACTCAATATCTAATATATAACTTCTCTCTCTTACCCATATGTAAGTAAATCTATATATTATGTGAGTATATACCATTAAATATCTATATATATATATATATAATATATATATTATATATATATATATCATGTATGAAAAGTGATAAAAGTGATAAAAAGCAGGAAAAATAATGACTACTATTATCCTTCTGCATATCTGCATCTCTTTTTGACATTTTCACAATGAAATGAAACCTGATAACGACCATGCAGTTTTGACTCCGATCGGTCTAAACGCCAGGGTATTTAAAACGCGCATGCCTACCGCCTCGGGCAATTCGCAACTTACGCCGCAGCTGACCTCTGAGCGAATGATCACCTGGCATGCCCTCCATACGAAAATAGACCACGCGACCCACTAAAAGAATTGTCTAATCAGGTGCCTTACCACCATCATGGAAGTTACCTATATGCACATAGCAGAGCAGTGATAGCGAGTGCCTACGGGAAGTGTCTGTAAAACCTCGCTATCACTGCTCTGCTATGTGCATTGGGGGCATAAAAGGGATCGTCCATATGGGTGGTGTGGCAAGATGATGTTAGGACATTTCGTGGGTGGGGGTCGACCGTAGGCGATGGGTTGAGCAGGCCGGAGCTGGTAGGGTAATGGTGTTTTGGTGGATTGAGTGTGGTTTGGCAGGATTGACTGGAGTCATGCATGGCGCTTGTGTGTTGGTGTGGGTGGGGTGGTGTGTTGGAGGTTGGGTTTGAGTGTGTGGTGTGTGTGTGTGTGTGTGTGTGTAGCTGTCGGGAGTGGGTGTGGTGTGTGTGTGGTGTGTGTGTGAGTGTGTAGAGTGTGTGTGAGTAGTGTGTTGTGTGTGTGTATGTGGGCTACGTGGAGTTAGGGGAGTGGGAGATG
>NW_028234424.1:179566-183251 GCF_977035675.1 Penaeus japonicus | reverse complement strand
ATGATCCTGAAATAAATAACCGAAATATGCATTAAATACACGTTAGCCGCCATGTTGATCATGAAACGATTACAGATTTAATTACGCTGATTTTCGTTATTATATTCAAAAGGAAAAAAGCCAATTGCGAGAAAAAAAGGTGCAATGAAAAAAAATGCACGATACTGACAAAAAAAGGCCAAAAATGCTTAAAGATAACACGTTAGAGGCATTCTGAATAATAAATGGATTACAGTTAAATGCGCTGCATTTTCGTTATATTAAAGAAAAACAGCAATTGCAGAGAAAAATGTGCAAAAAAAATGCACGCCTCCTGAAACAAAAAAGCCAAAAAATGCTTAAAATACACGTTAGAAAGCCATTCTGTTAATGAAACGGATTACAGTTAAAAGTAAGGCGGGGATTTTCGTTTATTATAGGCAAAGCAAATTGCGAGAAAAAAAGGTGCAAGAAAAAAACAGAAATGCAAGGAAATGCTTTAAAATTCAACGTTGGGAGCCATTCTGATAACGGAAACAGATTACAGTTAAATGCGCTGATTTTCGTTATTATTAAAGGACAAAAAAAGCAATTGCGAGGAAAAAAGGTGCAAGAAAAATGCGCGATCCTGAAAAAATGCCAAAAATTGCTTAAAATACACGTTCGAGCCCTTATTCTGATAATGAAGGATATTACAGTTTTAAATGCGCCTGATTTTTCGTTATATTAAAGGACAAAGTAAATTTGCGAGGAAAGAAAAGAATAGGTTTTTGCTGTTTTGCATGAGAAAAAAAAATGGCACGATACTGAAAAAAAGCAAAAAATATTTAAAATATACGTTTTTATGCGCCATTCTGATAATGAAAACGGGAGAATTATTACAGTTAAATTGCGTCGCTGGTTTTTCGTTATATTAAAGGAAAAAAAAAATAATAAAAAAAAAAAAGCTGAATTTCGAGGAAAAAAAAAAAGGTTTTGTGCCAAAAAAAAAAAAAAAAAATGCATGATCCTGAAAAAAATATCGAAATATGCATTTATTAAATACACCGTTAGCGCCATGTTTTGATCATGAAATGATTACCAGTTTTAAATACGCCTGATTTTCGTTATTATATCAAAGGAAAAAAAGCAATTGCGAGGAAAAGGGAAAAAAAAAGGTTTTGCCAAAAAAAAAATGCACGATACTGAAAAAAAAAGACCAAAGAAATGCTTAAGATTACACGTTAGAAGGCATTCTGATAATAAAATGGATTACTATAGTCTAAATATTTTTAAATGCGACTGATTTTCGTTATATTAAAGAAGAAAACAGCGCAATTGCCGATGAAAAAAATTGTGCAACGAAAATAAATGCACGCTCCTGAAAAAAGCCAAAAATGACTTTAAAATACACGGTTTTAGAGCTCCCCATTCTGCTTAAATGGAAACACGGGATTGTACAGTTAAAAATCGCCGGGGATTTTCGTTATATTAGAAGGCAAATGCAATTGCGATGAAAGAAAAGGCTGTGCAAGGAAAAAAACAAGAAAGGCAAGAGAAATGGCTTTATTAACTACACCGTTTTAGAAGAGAGCATTCTGATGAACGAGAAAAACAGATTTACAGTTAAATGCTGGAAATGATTTCTCGGCCTATATTAAAGGAAAGAAAAAAAAAGCGCAATTGCGCAGAACGAGGAAAAAGGTTCAAGAAAAAAAGTCCACAGATCCCCTCCCCCCCCTCCCTCAATGAAAAAAAAGTAAAAAGAAAAATGCTTAAAATACAGTTAGAGCCATTCTGATAATGAAACGGATTAACAGGTTTAGTTAAACGCGGGTGATTTTCGTTATATTAAATGAGAAGAGCAATTCCCGAGAATAATAGGTGCAGGAAAAAAAAAATTGCTCGATCACTGAAATCCAGCCAAAAATGCTTAAAAATACACGTCAGAGCTTTTCTGTTAATGAATTGATTACAGTTAAATTCCCTGATATTCGTTTTTTTTTTGTTATATAAAAGGAGAAGAGCAATTAAAATAGGTGCTGAGAAAAAAAAATCTATCCTGAAAAAAAGCAAAAATGTTTAACATACTCGTTAGAGCCATTCTGATAATGAAACATCGCGCGATTACAGTTAAATGAGCTTATTTCGTTCTATTAAATGAGAAAAGCAATTCCGAGAGAAAACGTGGAAGAAAAAAAAAAAAGAAAAAAAAGAGCACGTTCCTGAAAAAAACAACAGAAAATGCTTTAAATACACGTTTGAGCCATTCTGATAATGAAAATGAGATTACAGTTAAATGCGCAGATTTTCGGTTATATCAAAGGAAAAAAGCAATTGCGAGAAAAAAGGTGCAAGAAAAAAATGCATGCTGAAAAAAAAAAGCCAAATATGCTGGAGATATACACATTAGGGCCATTTTGATAATGAAACGGATTACAGTGTTAAATTTGCTGATATTCGTTATATTAAAGGAAAAAGCAAATTGCGAAGAAGAAAGGTGCAAGAAAAAAAAAAGGCACCATCCTTGGAAAAACAGCCAAAAAAGCTTAAAATACACGTTAGAGCCATTCTGATAATGAAACGGATTAACAGTTAAATGCGCTGATTTTCGTTATATAATAAAGGAAAAAAAAGCTATTTCGAGAAAAAGGTGCAAGAAAACAAGAAATGCACGTTTCCCTAAGAAAAACAGCCCAAAAATGCTTAAAAATTACACGTTAGAGCCATTTTAAAAATGAAACGGATTACTGTAAAAAGCCGTTATTTTCGGCATATTAAAGGAAAAATGGATTGCGAAAAAAAATGTGCAGGAAAAAAAAAAAATGCACGATCCTGAAAAAAGCCAAAAATGCTTAAAATACACGTTAGACGCATTGATAACGAAACTGATTACAGTTAAATGCGCTAATTTTCGTTATATTAAAGGAAAAAGCAATTGCGAGGAAAAAGGTGCAAGAAAAAAGGAAATACATTATCCTGAAAAAAAGCCGAAAAATGCTTAAAACACACGTTACAGATATACTGGTTAATGAAACGAATTAGAATTAAATGCTGCTATGTTGTTATATTAATGGAAAAAGCAATTGCGAGAAAAAAGATGCATGAAAAAAAAAATGCCGATCATGGAAAAAAAGAAACAAAAAATTGCTTAGAATACAACGTTGGGGCCATTTAGATAATGAAACGGATTACAGTTAAATGCGCTTATTTTCGGCATATTAAAGGAAAAAATGGATTGCGAGAAAAAATGTACAGGAAAAAAAATGCACGATCCTGAAAAAAACCAAAAATTATTAAAATGCACGTTAGAACCATTCTGATATTTCATTATCGAAATGGCTATAACGTGTATTTTAAGCATTTTTGGCTTTTTTTAAGATCGTATAAATTATTTGCATTTTTTTCTTGCACCCTTTTCATCAGAATTGCCTTTTCCTTTAATATAACGAAAATCACCGCATTTAACTGTAATCCGTTTCATCTTTCAGAATGGTTCTCAGATGGTGTATTTTATGCTATTTTTTTTTTCTTTTCAAGATCGTCGTATTTATAAACTTACTTGTCATATTCATTTTTTTTTTTCTTGCTGCCTTTTTGTCGAAATTGCCTTTTCCTATAATCTAACGAAAATCCCAGCGCATTTTTAAATGTAATCCGTTTCGTGATCAGAATGTCTCTAACGTTGATTTTAAAAATTTTAGTTTATTTTTCAAGATCGTGAATC
>NW_028234424.1:169566-174566 GCF_977035675.1 Penaeus japonicus | reverse complement strand
CGGATTACAGTTAAAGCGCTGATTTTCGTTATATTAAAAGGAAAAAAGGCAATTGTTGCGGAGAATAAAGGTGCAAGAAAAACAATAAATGACGATCCTGAAAAAAAAACAACGAAATGCTTAAATTAATCACGGTAGAGGCATTCTGATAACAGAAAACGAATTACAGTTAAAATGCCTTGATTTTTACGTTATATTAAAGGAAAGGAAAGCAATTGCGGAGAAAAAAGGTGCAAGAAAAAAAAAAAAATTATCATTGAAAAAAAAACGTACGAAATGGTTCAAATACATGTTTTGAGGCATTTTCTGATAAACAAAACGGATTACAGTTAAAAGCGCTGATTTTCGTTATAAAAAAAAGGAAAAAGGAAAAAGCAATTGCGAGAAAAAAAACGTGCAAGAAAAAAAAATGAGACGATCCTGAAAAAAAAAACGAATAATGCTGAAAAATACCACGGGTAAGAAGGAGCCATTCTGGATAACGAAACAGACTTATCAGTTAAATGCTCTGAATTTTTTGGTTATATTAAAGGAAAAAGCAATTGCGAGAAAAAGTGTGCAAGAAAAAAAAAAAATGACGATCCTGAAAAAAATAAGAAGGCATTAAAATTCACGATACAGGCATTCTGATAACTAAACGGATTACAGTTAAATGCGCTGATTTTCGTTATATCAAGAGGAAAATATAGCAATGGGCGGAAAATAATGTGCTAAAAAAAAAAAAAAAAAAAAAATTGTACTCGATAACTGAAAAAAAAAAAAAAAACCCTAAATGCTTAAAATACAAACTTTTCGAGAAAGGCATTCTGAATAACAAAACAGAATCCAAGTTAAATGCAAAAAAATGCACTGATTTTTTTCGTTTATATTAAAGGAAAAAAGCAATTGCGAGAAAAAAAAAAGGTGCAAAAAAAAATAAACAAATGACCGATCCTGAAAAAAAAAACAAAAAAAAAAAAAAAAAAAAAATAAAAAAATTAAAGAAAAAAAAAAGAAAAAAAAAAAACAAAAAAAAAAAAAAAAAAAAAAAAAAAAAAAAAAAAAAAAAAAAAAAAAAACAACAAAAAAAAAAAAAAAAAAAAAAAAAAAAAAAAAAAAAAAAAAAAAAAAAAAAAAAAAAAACAAAAAAAAAAAAAAAACAAAAAAAACCGTAAATGCTTAAAAATATCACGTTATGAGGGAGCATTCTGATAACGAAAAAAACACGACGGATTCAGTTTAAAATGCGCTAATTTCGTTATATTAAAGGTAAAAAGCAATTGGCAAGAAAGAAGCAATTGCTAAGAAAAAAGATGAAAAAAAAAAATGACTAACCCTCCTGAAAAAAAAAAAGAAAATGTTAAAAATACACGTTAGGACGCATTCTGATCACGAAAACGGATTACAGGTTAAATGCACTGATTTTTGTTTATTAAAGGAAAAAAGCAATTGCGAAAAAATAGGTGCAAGAAAAGAAATGACGATCCTAAAAAGAAAAACGATAGGAAAAAGCTAAAATAGACGTTAGAAAGAAAGGGATTTCCGGATAAAAAAAAAAATAACGAACGGATTTCGAGTTAAAAAAAAAATGATCTGATTTTTCGTTATATTAAAGGAAAAAGAATTTGTTGATTTGCGAGAAAAAGTTGCAAAAAGAAAATAAAAAATTACGATCCCAGAAAAAAAAAAAAAACAAAAAAAAAAAAAAAAACGAAAATGCTGTGCAAAAAGATACACGTTAGGAGCATTTTGATTACGAAACAATATAACAGCTTACAGTTAAAAAAAATGCGAGCGGTGCTGAATTTTCCGTTATATTAACGGAAAAATGAATTTGCGAGGAAAAAAAAAAGTGGCAAAGGTAAAAAAAAAGACGATCCTGAAAAAAAAAAAAAAAAGCAACAAAAAAAAAAAAAAAAAAAAAACAACAAAAAAAACCCAAGAAAACCAAAAAAAAAAACAACACATCGAAACAAAAAAAATAAAAAACAAAAAAAAAACAAAAACAAAACACAAAAAAAAAAAAAAAACAAAAAACCGAAAATGCATTAAAAAATACAGCCGTTAAGGCCCTTCTGGATAAAGTTAACGAAAAAACGAATTACACAGTTTATAACAAATGCACGCTATGATTTATTTTGGTTATTTTTTGGCTAATATAAAAAGAAAAAAAAGCAATTGCGAGAGGAAAAATGGGCAAGAACAAAAAATGAAGAGATCCTGAAAAAAAAAAAAACAAAAAAAAAAAAAAAAAAACACAGGCAAAAAAAAAAAAAAAAAAAAAAAAACAAAAAAAAAAAAAAAAAAAAAAAAAAAATAAAAAAAACAAAAAAAAAAAAAAACAACGAAAATAATGCTAAATACAAACGTTAGAGGCATTCTGATAACGAAAAATAACGAATATAAACCGATTACAGATAAATTAAAAGAAAGCGCTGATATTTATTCGTTATAATAAAGGAAAATGCAAATGGATGGGGAAGAAAAAAGTGCAAGAAAAAAAAAAATGCGAATGATCCTGCAAAAATAAAAACATACGAGCCTGAAAAAAACCCACAAAAAAAACCCGAAAATTCAATGCTTACAAAAACTTTTAAACATCGTTAAGGAGAAGGCCTTCCTGATAAAAACGAACGAAACGGACTTACAAGTTCAATGAAGCGGCAGATTATTTTGTTTATAAAAAGAAAAAGCAATGTGCGGAGATAAAAAAAAAGGGTGTAAGAAAAAAAAATGACGAATCCTGAAAAAAAAAAAAAACATGAAAAAAGCTTAAAAAAATAAACTACACGTTTGAATAGGCCATTCTGATACAGCGAAACAGCAATACCACGTTCCCTGCCTGATATTCGTTTATAATATCCATGGACAAAGCTCCCAGTTGCGCTACCCCAGGGTGCAATACACCAAAAACAATGACTCTCCTGAACAGAAAAAAAAACAAAAACAACAAAAAACCAGCAACACAAACTGAAAATGCTTAAAAAATCGAACGTTTAGAAAAATTCAGCTAACGAAACGGAATTTACAGTTAAAAATGCGGTCTGCGTTTCTCAGTTACAGCTTAGGAGTAAAAAGATATTTGCGCAAAAAAAAGGTGCCCGGCCGAACAACCCCCACCACCATGGCAACCTATAAGTTCGGTCGTGCACCCATCCAGACCACAACCCACCCACCCCCAACCCACCCCACACACCCTCCCCCACCACCCTCCCCAACACCCCGTCCAGCGGTGCTTACAACACCCCGTTATCGACTCCATCATGATACCGGAAACAGATTACAGTGGGTACCTTCACTGAAATTAGGATTTCGTTATAATAAATGAAAAAGTAATTGCAAGAGAAAACAAAAAAAAAATAAAAAAAAAATTGCCTTGCAACATTTTATTGCAATCATGCAACAAAAAAAAAAAAGCCGATCCTGAAAAACACAACAAAAAAAAAAAAAAAAAAAAAAAAAAAAAAAAAAAAAAAAAAAAAAACCGCCCAATTGTAAAAACCGAAAATGCTTAAAATAGAGACGATTAGATGTAGCGGACATTCTGATAACCGAAACAAGATTATAGTTAAATAGACGTGCGGGCTGAATTTCGTTATATTAAAGGAAAAGCAATTGCGGGTGCGTGCTAGAAAAAAGGTTCAAGAAAAAAAATGAGGATCCCTAGAAAAAAAAAAAAAAAAAAAAAAAAAAAAAAAAAAAAAAAAAAAAAAAAAAAAAAAAAAAAAAATAAAAAATAAAAACAAAAAAAAAAAAAAAAAAAACGAAAATGCCTTAGAATATACCTTAGAGCCCATTCTGATAAAACGAAAAACGGATTACTGTTAAATGCACTGAATTTATATATAATTAAAGGAAAAAGTAATATGTGAGAAAAAAGGTGCAAGAAAAAAAAATGACAGATCCTGAAAAAAAAAACACGAAAATGCTCCAATTACACGTTAGATGAGAGGCCTTCCTGATAACTAAAACGGATTGCAGTTAAATGCGCTAAATTTGTTAGTTATATTAGCATTGCGTGCGAGAAAAAAGGTACAAAGGAAAAAAAAAAATGTCGGATCCTGAATAAAAACCAATACCTGAATATACACGTTAGAGGCATTCTGATAATGAAACGTATTACAGTTAAATGCACTGATTTTCGTTAATTGAAAGAAAGAGCAATTGCGAGAAAAAAAAAATGCAATAAAAAATAAAATGAACTATCCTGAAAAAATAACCCCGAAAATGGTTAAAAGACACTTAGAAGCCTTCGATAACGAAACAGATTAGCGTTAAATGCGTTGACTTTCGTTTATATTAAAGGAAAAAGGAATTGCGAGAAAAAAAGGGTGCAAAGGAAAAAAAAGACGATCCCTGAAAAAAAAACGAAAATGCTTAAAAGTACACGTAGAGCCATTCTGATAGCAAAACGGATTACAGTTAAATCATTTGATTTTGTTATATTAAAGAAAAAGCAATTTATGGGAAAAAAGTTGTAAGAAAAAAAAGAATTTTTTCCTGAAAAAAAAAAAAAAAACCGAATGCTTAAAATTACACTTTAGAGGCATTCTGATACGAAACGGATAACAGTTAAATGCGCTGATTTTCGTTATATTAAAGAAAAAGCAATTGCGAAGAAAAAAGGTGCAAGAAAAATAATGACGATGAAAAAGCATACAACTATTAAATACGGACCTAAAAATACTATATATGATATAAAAATCCCAATTAAACCCCATTATGATTTTTAAAGGACTATAACTAAGTGTGCCTTGATTATCGTTATATAGAGCAAATTGAATTGAGAGAAAAAGGGAAGGAAAAAGTAAAAAGAAAAAAAAAAAATGATCCCCCAAAAATGCCAAGATGATTAAAATACATATTAGAACTATTTTGATAATTAAAATGATCATAGCTAAATTTGCAGATTATTGTTATATGAGAAGAAGAAATTGACAGAAAAGGGGGGAAAAATACAACAACTAAGACGATCCAAAAATATGAAAGATGGATGAAATACAAAATAGAACTATTCTGAT
>NW_028234424.1:168214-169466 GCF_977035675.1 Penaeus japonicus | reverse complement strand
CTCTCTCTCTCTCTTCTACTCTCCCTCTCTCTCCTCTCTCTCTCTCTTTCTCTCTCTTTCTCTCTCTTTCTCTCTCTCTCTCTCCTCTCTCCCTCTCTCTCTCATTGTGTGTGTGTGATTGTGGTACGTGCGTGATTGTGTCTGTGGTGTGGTGTGTGTGTTTGTGTGTTTGGGTGTGTGTGGATGTGTGTGTGTGTGTGTGTGGTGTGTGTTGTGTGGTGTGTGTTCCAATCATTTATGTGAGAGTCTGCGCGGGGCCCTGGCTCTCTGTGCGAGCGTGGAAGGTGGTTACCATCTCTCTGCTCGACACTCGGTATTATTTTGGGAGTTAGAGGTTTAATTGCCAGGAACAGCGAGGGCCAGGAGGGAAATGTGTCATTCGTTTTTTCAAACACGTTTCCGCAATGGTTCCAGTAGCGAGGGATTTTTTCCCGCTCCCGGCCTTTTGCCTTTTTTATCCCTTTTCTTTCTTTTCCCATATTATTTTTTACTTTTCCCATTTCCTATCTTTCTGTCTACTTGTTATCTGTCTTTCTGGTTTGTTTGTGTGTGTATCTATCGTTGTGTGTGTGCCTCTCTCTCCCTCTTTCTCTCTCTCTCTTTTCTTCTCTCTTCCCTCTCTTCTCTCTTCTTCTCTTCTCCTCTCTCTCTCTCTCTTCTCTCTCTCTCTCTTTCTCTCTCTTCTCTCTCTCCTCTCTCTCTCTTTCTATCATTCTCTTCCAATTAATTACGCTTTCTACATATATTTTAAAACAGGTTTACGGACTCTTTCCGGTTATTTTTTTTAAAGAGAACAATAAAAGAATCTATAGAAAGAGAGCATAAAAGAATGAACAAAAATATATATATATAACTTTTTTTCATCCACTCTTCCCCATTCAGGGACTATTGGGAAATGGAGATCCCATCCTCGAGAGGAAGGTTCCCGAGGAGAAGGAAACAAGAAGGTGACGGAATCGTAAAGCGTTGGAGAACAAAAAGATATGGACAGGAAAAAAAAAAAAGGCTGAGGAAGTTACAGAGAAGCAGGGGAACAGGGATAGAGAGAGGGAGAGAGAGAGAGAGCGGAGAGAGGAGATGGACGAATGGAAGGGGAGTGTAGCGGAGAGGAGAGGAGAGAGAAGGTTAGAGAGAGAGAAGAGATGGAAGCGGGGGAGGGGAGGGGAGGTGGTGGGGGGATGAGGAAGAAGAACGAAGAAGAGGAGGAAGGAAAGGAGAGGGAGAGAAGGAGAGGAAAGATAGAAGAAGAGAA
>NW_028234424.1:153214-163214 GCF_977035675.1 Penaeus japonicus | reverse complement strand
ACACACACACACACACACACACACACACATACACACACACACACATACAGCTGTACACGCACACACACACACACACCAAAGAACAAAAGGAGAATGACCCTTTTCCTCTTTCTTTGAACCCTACTTCACACTAAGTGGGTCAGGACATGGAGCAGGATTTTTCTTTCTTTTTGACCTAGACACTATATACTTTCCTCTGATATATGCACAAGATTGTCCCTGAGGCTAAGATTACGAAAGTACTATGAGTTTTTTTTTTTTTTTTTTTTTTTTTTTTTTTTTTCTTTTTTTTTCTTTTTTTTTTTTTTTTTTAAGAAATAAAGGAGAAACGTAGTGATAAAGGAGTAGATACAAAAACGGATGATTGACTGAAATGTGAATAAAAAGAATGAAAATGAAATTATTTGTAGAATGTCGAAATCTGTAAATAAATGTGTGTGTGTGTGTGTGTATGTATGTATGTGTGTGTGTGTGTATATATATCAATTATATAAAAAAATCTAAATCTAGATATATCTATATATGCTATCACTATAACTATATATACAAACAACAAAACAAAAAATAATATATATATCACTATCTCTAAAACGATATTTGAATACGAATATATAAATATATATATATTATACTAAAAAAAAATATATATGAGATATCTATAATACATATATCCATCAATACAAATATACATACAAATAAAAAAATATAAAAAATATATAGAAATATATAAAATAAATAATAAACATATAACAAAGTGTGTGAGTTGTGAGTAAGGTGTGTGTTTGTGTGTGTGTGATGCAATAAATATATATATATAAAAAATAATATATATATATATATAATAATAACTTAGTATATATAATATTATATATAAAATAGTGATGTGTTTGTTTGTGAGTAATGTGTAGAGTGTATTGTGTAAATATATATATATATCTATATATATATATCAACAACTAAATATACTATAAAACTAAATAAATAAACCTAAATACTATAAATATATCATATATCTAAATAAAACTCTAAGATTTCTCATATTCTAAATAATATATATATATTTTATATATAAATATATAAATAAATCTATATATATATATATAATATTACTATAACATATATACATAAAATACATAACATACATATAAAATCACATACATCATATCATCTATAACAAAAAAATATATATATATATATATATATATATATATCCTATATATATATATATATGTATGCATAGTATAATACATATATACATCACATACAATATATACATATATAAAACTATAAAATATATATATATATATATCTATATATATATATATATATATAATTTATAGCAATAGTTAAAAGGACAACAGCTATGGTCAATATGATGAGTTATAATTGATCTAATAACGATGATTGCATATTTTGTAACAAGGATAATTTTAACACTAACAATGATGATAATAATATTGTTATTGATGATGATAATAATATTGTTATTGATGATAATAATAATAACAATGACAATGGTTATCATAAATGGTAATGATGATACTGATAGTATTGATAATGTTAATATCTATAACAATAATTATGAATATTATCATTATCATTATTATAGCAACACTATTAGTACTAATAAGCAATATAATAGTAATGATAATAACTATAACGATATAAATTATAAGAAGGATAACAATAACAATAACAGTGACGACAATGATGATAACAATATGGATGATAATGAAAATTATAATGATAATGGTAATGATAATAGCGATTATAATAATAAACAATGACAGTGATAACGATAATGATAATGTTAGTAATAATGATGATAATGATAAAACTAAACATTATCATTACAATGATAACAAAATACAATAAAGTATCCAAATACAAATCATGTGGATAATGATAGTAATAGCAATGATAATAATGATAAGAATAATGATAATAATGATACTGATAGTGATTATAATAGTAATAATAATAATGATAACAGCAATAACAGCAACGATAATGATGATAACGATAATAAGAATGATAATAATTATAATAGTGACAATGATAATAACTATTGTCATAACAACAATAGCGATGGTAATACCGAACACAGCATCATGAATAACAACAACCTTAATGATCATAACAATAACAAAAAAGAAAAAAAAGAAAAAAAAAAAAAGGGAAAAAATGTTCCTTGGCGATGTAATCTTTTCTGTTATCGACGATCGAGAGCGGTGTTGTTAATGGACCGTGGTTGTGAGTCGATGATATATTCCCCTCAAGCCAAAAAGGATTCGAGGGGAAGTGAGGAAGGGGAAAGGAGGGAGAAGGGGGAAGGGGGAGGGCTAGACAAGGGGAAGGGGTACTAAGGTAGGAGAGGAGATAGGAAGAGGTGGGGGACCAGGGAGGAGGAGGGACGAGGGGAACAGGGAGGGGAGGGGAGACCAGGGGATGAGGAACGAGGGGAAGGGACGGGGAGGGGAGGAGGAACGAGGGGAAAGGAAGGGATGGGGAGGACCAGGGGAGGAGAAACGAGGGGACGGGGAGGGGAGGGGGTACCAGGGGAGGAGGAACGAGGGGACGGGGAGGGGAGAAGGAGAGAGAGGAAGGGAAGGGAAGGGGGGACCAGGGGAGGAATGAGGAGTGAGATTATAGCTGTCTAGGATGACAGGTAAGATGGACGGAGGGGAGGGATAGGAGAAGGGCAGTTATAAAAAAAAGGAAGGAGGAAAATGAATAATTCTTTTTCTGTGTGATGATCCTATTATGTAATGTATTGCATGTATTACACCCACATAGATAGATAGATGTGTTGGCATGTCTGAATTAAATGAAGAATAACAAAAAGACGAAAGAGCTTTTAAACAGTAGCCAACGAAGGGAAAAGGCAACGAGCCACTAGTTAACGTGTATGCAGATGAATAGACAATAACACTGAATTAGTACAATCAAAAAATAAAATCATCAAACAAAAAAAGAATCAGATAAATACCTCACTCCTAATCCCACCTTGACCCTTCTCATCTCCTAAATCTCATCCCCTCCCCCCCATCCATAAAGAGAGAGAGAGAGAGGAGAAGATGGAGAGAGAAGAAGTGAGGCGGAGAAGAAAGAGAGAGAGAGAGAGAGAGTTGAGAGAGAGGAGAAGAGAGATGAGAGAGGATGAGAGAAGAAGAAGAGGAGAGAGAGAGAGAGAGAGAGAGAGAGAGAGAGAGAGAGAGAAAGAGACAGAGACAGAGAGAAAGAGACAGACAGACAGAGACAGAGACAGAGACAGAGACAGAGACAGACAAACAGACAGACAGACAGACAGACAGACAGACAGACAAAGACAGAGAAAGAGAGAGACTTTTAAAAACCCGCCGACAGCTCGTAATTAAAACTCGCCAGTCATTTCACGCGAAGCTTACCTCTTCGGCACCGGTCAAATGCGTCCCAAATTGAGTGTAAAGCCAGGAAACCCTTGGGAGACGCTCGGGGGAGTCTTAAGGTGGAACCGGGAACAACCTCGACCTTTCTTAGGTGAGGCGGAGGTGGGAGGAGGAGGTAGGAGAGGGAGGAAGGGAGGAAGGGAGGAGCGGAGGAGGTGGGAGGAGGGGAAGAGAGGGAGGAGGGGAGGATGGGGAGGAGGGGAGGAGGGGAGGAGCAGAGGGGAGGAGAAGAGGAGCGGAGGGGAGTAGGAGGAGGGGAGGAGGGGAGTAGAAGGAGGGGAGGATGGGGAGTAGGAGGAGGGGAGGATGGGGAGGAGGGGAGTAGGAGGAGGGGATAGGAGCGGAGGAAGGGAGGAGCAGGGGGTGGGGGGGGATGGAAGAGGGGAGAGAGTTAAAGCTGGGCGTAAATTTTCTTAGTCTCGAAGATCGGGAGGAAGAGTGCGTGTCGTGATTGTAACTTTGTTTGTGTGAGGGGATGAGGAAGAGATGGAGGCAGAGAAGGAAGGAGAAAGAGAGAGAAAGAGAAGGAGGGAGGGAGGGAGAGGGAGAGAGAGTGAGAGAGAGAGAGAGAGAGAGAGAGAGAGAGAGAGAGAGAGAGAGAGAGAGAGAGAGAGAGAGAGAGAGAGAGAGAGAGAGAGAGAGAGAGAGAGAGAGAGAGAGAGAGACAGAGGCAGGGACAGAGACAGAGACAGAGAAAGAGAGAGTATGATAAAGACAGATAGACGGAAAATAGAACCAAAAAAATATAAATTGAACCAGTATAAAAGACGAACTGAATTATATTGATAGACAGAGAATGACAGAAAGAGACACTAAAGAAAGAGAGAGCTAGAAAGTAACAATGAGAAGCATGATAATAATGGTTTTAGATAAAAAAGAATAAAAAATAAAAATAAAAATATAATGAGAATGATGATAATGATAATAATATTAGTAATTATAATGATGATGATGATGAAGATGTTGTTGTTGATGATGATGATGATGATTTACGATGCCGATGATCAAGAGGATAATGAAGGTGCTGTTGAGGATGACAATGATGATAGCGATGACGATGACGATGATCATAATAACAGTAGCAACAGCAACGGCAATGCATACTGTAAATCGGGAATTAGTATAACTCGACAGGAAAATGGATCTAGACCGAAAATTTGCCATGAAATCTAATAATCCCGGTGGGGATCGGGGGGGTAAGGAGAGTGGGGTAGGGGATGGGGTAGGATGGGGGAGCTGGTCTGCTGATGAGCCTCGGAGGTGGGGGGTAGGGGGTGGGGTATATTCTGGGGTCTGCAGAGGGGGGGGGGGGGGAGACGGCCAAGAGATGAAAAAGGGATTGGAGAAAAGGTGGGGAGAGGGGAAAGGGGGCTTGGGCGTGGGGGGTGGGGGCAAGCGAAGGGCAAGAGATGAAAAAGGGATTGGAGGAGAAGTGGGGAGAGGGGAGCAAGACGTGGGGGGGGGGGGGGAGCAAGAATATGAGAAAATGGGGAGGGGGGGAGGAGGCGACAATAAGTTGCATTAAGTCTGTTCCGAAAAAAAAAAAAAAAACTATCAGTCGAAGGCGTGGTTGTAAAAGAAACAATTACACTAAGTGAGCATTTGCAGTTTCGAAAATCTGTGAGCTCTGCGAAGGCGACAGATGGAGAAAAAAAAAAAATAACCAGAAGTTGAGGAAATTTCTTTTCTAATCGCTCAAGATTGTCCCCTTGAGTTTCCTCTTGAGTAGTTATGAAAGCAGAGGCAGCAGAAGCAGGAAGTAGGAAAGACGTCTGTGTCTGCGATAACGGGTAGAACATGGAAGAAGGTGTGCATGGCTTTGGGACGCCGAAAATCCTATTGCTCCTTGTCGATTTTGTTTATATATATATATATATATATATATATATATAATATATATATATATATATAAATATATATATATAATATTGTATATATATATATATATATATATAATATATATATATATATATATACATATATATATATATATATGTATGTATATATATGTATATGTATATATATGTATATATATATATATATATATATATTATATATATATATATATATATATAACATATATGTATATATATACATAAATATATATATATTATATATATATATATATATATATATATATATATATATGTATATATATGCATAAATAAATATATATATATATATATATATATATATATATATATATATATATATATATATATATATATGTATGTATGTATGTATGTATATATACATACATTCAACATTTCCTGCCATCGTCATATCCCCCTCCTAGCCTTCTCTCTCTCTCTTTCTCTCCTCTTTGTGAACACACAAAACCAATAAATCCCAAGGGAAGAATTGAAGAATTAAACAAAATAACAAACAAAGAGAGCAAAAAAAAGAGCGACAGAAAAAATGTTGGCATCAGTGGCCTAGACAGCACCCCATCACGCACGCAGCAAGGAAAAGACATGCTGTGTTCTGGAATCGATGTGCGTTATCCAGGATCAACACCGTCATCCGGCCTTGCACGAACGCCGAGGGAGAGAGGAGGGGGGGAGGAAGGAAGAGGAGGGGGAGGGGGAGGTAAGGAAGGGAGGGGAGAAAGGGGAAGAGATTGGAACAAGAGGAGGGGGAGAGGGGGGGTGGGTAAGGAAGGGGGAAGAAAGGGGAAGAGATTGGAACAAGAGGAGGGGGAGGGGGGGTAAAGAAGGGAGGGGAGAAAGGGGAAGAAATTGGAACAAGAGGAGGGGGAAAGGAAAGAGAAAGGGAGAAGTTCGAGAGTAGAGAGAGGTATGGCAAAGGGGAGAGAGGAAGAGGGAAAAAGGAAAAAGGGAAGTCAGGGAGGACAAGGAGGTTGTGGGGAGCGAGCTTGGGGGATAAAGGGCAAAGGGGAGAGAAGAAGAGAGGGAAATGAAACCAGAAGCTTTGATGCGACTCGATAATACATACAAAGACCATTTTCTCTGTCGTATCAGCAGTGGGAAGAAAGAGGGGGGAGGGGGGGGAGACAAGGAGGATAGCAAATGTAACCATGTGGTCCCTCCAGGTCGCGGGGGGGGGGGGGGGTAGGCCTACATCGAAGGGGGGGGGGAATCGTTTGAGGGGGAATATTAGGCTCGATAAGATAGGGAGAAAAATAGAGGATGGAAAAGGCGGGCGAGGATAAAGTGACAGAGATAAAGTGCCGGGTTATATATTACTTTATTCAAAGAGGAAAAAGGAAGAGAAAAGGGAAAGGAGAGAGAGAGTGAGAAAGAGAGAGAGAGAGAGAGAGAGAGAGAGAGAGAGAGAGAGAGAGAGAGAGAGAGAGAGAGAGAGAGAGAGAGAGAGAGAGAGAGAGAGAGAGAGATTAAAAGAAAGAGAGAGAGTGAGAGAGAAAGAGAGAGAGAGAGAGAGAGAGAGAGAGAGAGAGAGTGAGAGAGAAAAAGAGAAAAAGAGGGAAAGAGAGAGAAAGAGAGAGAGAGAGAGAGAGAGAGAGAAATGGCTGGAAGGAGGGCGAAGAAGAAACAAAGAAAACAGAAATGCTTGAGTGCGGAATGGCTGCAGAAATATTTCATAAAGATCATTATACCAAATCTAAAAATAAAAGCCTCGTATCTGCTGTATTGCAACTCTCGGGATTTCATCCGACGATGCACTGATTCTCTAAAAGATAAACTATAAAATGGTTGCAGTAATGAGCCAATCTGTCTGGCGCAAAACTTTAATGAGAGATGTCAGAAGCGCCAGACACCGCCCAAACAGCAACGCAGACGCCACTTACCTAACCCCTTACCCTGAGCTCCCTCAAACCTCCCGATTCATTCCCCTAATACCCTTTTTCCTTCTAAACCTCCACCTTCTCAAACCGCACCGCCCCCTTCTGCAACCTCTCAAAACCTCCATGATATTTCTCAAACCTTTCCACAATCTCTTTTACTTCTCTCTCAACCCCTCCACCTCCCTCACACACACACTAAACCTCTCCACCCCCCCCCTCCCCCAAACGCCCTTCAATCACCCTCCTTCTCAACCCCCCTCCCTCACACACACACTAAACCTCTCCAACTCCACCTCCCCCAAACGCCCCTCAATCACCCTCCTTTCCTACCCCCCCCCGCCCCGAAACACACCGGGAAAAAAATGTTCATAATGACATACACCTCTCGGCGCAATGGCCATTACGGGATAGCGATAAAGCATTTTTCCTGTTGATGAACACGTGTAGTGAAATGGGAATGACCTCACTGTGACGTCATTTGGTGACATAATGGTAGGCAAAGGAAGGGGTGGTGGGTATTGGATTTTCCTTGATATCGTGTTTTCATTTTTCATTGTTTGTCTCTATGTTTTCTCGTGTGTTTTTCCTCTTCTTCTTTTTTATTATCCTTTGTTTGTGTGTGTTTTTTAGATCCTAAACTTCGCACCTTCCTCGCTGTATCTCTCATCTTTCTTATTTTAAATGCATTTTTTCTCCACTTTTTGCTTCACATCTTTCAAAAAAAAAGACAAACAAAGAGACAACGCAAAACCCCTCAACCCCCGCAACCCCCCTCTCCCTCCAAAACAACAACAACAACAACAAAAACTAATAAATCTTCCTGACGTGAATGATCATCTCCACAAGCCTAACAAATAATACATTGTATGCATCGCTGTATCTTATCTGTCTCGTCCGCATGGCTCATAGCAGAGCGCCATAAATCCTTGCGAGACTCGACGCTCCCAGCGCCAAACAAGCACGGAAGGGGGGAAGGGAGGGAGGGAGGGAGGGAGGGGGGGAAGAAGGGAGGGAGGGAAGGAGGGAGGGAGAGAAGAAGGAATAAAGGAATGGAAGGAGGGAGGGAAGGAGGGAGGGAAGAAGGAAGGAAGGGAAGAAGGGAGGGAGGGAAGAAGGAAGGAAAGAAGGAAGGGAAGGAGGGAGGGAGGGTGGGAAGAAGGAAGGAATGGAGGAAGGGAGGGAAGAAGGAACGAATGAATGAAGGGAGGGAGGGAGGGAGGGAAGAAGGAAGGGAAAGAGAGAGGAAGAATGGCGGAAGAGAGGGGAGGGAGGAAGTGAAGAAGAGTAGGAAGGAAGGAAAGAGGAAGACTGGCAGGAGGGGGAAGGCAGGAAGGGAGCAAAGGAGAAAAGCAGAAAGGGAGAAAGATAGAAAACGATAATGTGAGTAAGGGAAACAAGGAAGAAGGAAGGAAAATGGTAAATGATGAAAGGAGAAAAGAAGGAAGATAGAAAAGGAGGAAGGTAGAATGAGACATAAATAGGAAAGGGAACAGCGTGTTAAATGAGGTTAAGGTGAGGGAAAAGAGGACGGGGAGAAGCTGGTGGTGTACGTAGAAAAGGAGAAGAAGGAGGAGGAGGAGGAGCAGGAGGAGGAAAAATAGGAGTAGGTAGAGTAGCTGTAAATGGAAAAAATAGGAGATGGAGAAAGAGGAGAAGGAGGAGGAGGTGGTGGTGGTAATGGTGGAGGAGGAGTAGGAAGAAGAGGAGGAATAGAAATAGGAGAAAAAGGGAAGATAAAACAGGATAAGGAAGAGGAACGAGAAGACAGATGCGTTGAGTTAAAACAAAAATGTGATTCTCGAAGAGAGAAAGACAAGAGATGTGAAAAAAAAAAACTGAAAAGAAACGAGAATCGAAAGAGAGCGAAAGAAACAAACAAATCTGCCGACAATAACAAACAAATCAAGCAGAGTAGGGTACAAAAAATTCTAAACCGAGGTAAAAAAAAAAAGATAATAATAATAAAAACAGAAAAGAAAGCCAGACAAAGAGAAAGACAAAATGAAAATAAGAAAAAAGGGAAAGGAAAAGAAACTAGCCAAAAGCGAGTCAGAATAGGAAAAGAGGTTTCCAGTGCATGATTCCCCTGAGCATTCGCATGAACAAGAAGTGTGTATGTGGGGTGGGGATGGGGTAGGGTGGGGGGAGGAGGATAATGGAGAGGGGGATGAAAAGGGGCGAGGGGGGAGGGTAGAGGATGGTGAAGAGAGGGAGGAGAAGAGGAAAAGAGGGGGAGAAGTGGGTTAGGGGAGACCTGGGGAGAGAACGAGGGAAGGAATAGGGATGGAAGGGAGAGAGGGAGGGAGGAAGGGAAGGAGGGAGGGAGAGAGGGAAAGGAGGGAGGGAGGGAGGGAGGGAGGGAGGGAGGGAGGGAGGGAGGGGGAGGGAGGAGGGAGAGGGAGGGAGGGAGGGAGGGAGGGAGGGAGGGAGGGAGGGAGGGAGGGAGGGAGTGAGGCAGGGAAGGAGAAAGAATAGGGATGAGGGAAGGCGAATAAGGGGAAAGATGAATGGAGGAAGAGAGGAGAGGGAAAAAAAGGTAAAGAGAAAGACATGAGGGCGAGGCAAAATGGAGGGAGGGGAGGGAAGGTCAGAGAAGAGGGGTGGGAGTAGCTCTTTTCACTCGACCACCAGATTTGTTCCAGCGTGTAAATGTTGATTGCGTCACGAACTGTAAATATCAACGCCCTGTGTGTGTGAATATTAATAGACATGTCGGAACACCGGGGGTAAATTGAATTGGGGGATGGACGATGGCGAGCGTGGAGGTAAGGGGGAGGTTAGGGAAAGAGGGAAGGAAGGGGAGAGG